>NC_049901.1:27902340-28046187 GCF_001411555.2 Juglans regia | reverse complement strand
GAAACTGGAAGCTGTTGTTTCTCATTCAAGAACAAAGTACCAGGCCTCAATGGACTTAATTCGAGTTTAAATGTTTGTTGGGCTATGAGCCAGTTTAAATTCATTTGCATTTCCTTTATTTCAGTCCGGTATGTTATTTGGACTATAGGATAACAAGTCAAGGACCTAGACCTTTAGTTTTATTTCTTCTCTCTACGTTGTTAGTTCGGGTAAGCCTGAGCCCATGTAAGGGTCGGCACACTAAGTACTTGGCAGGTGCTCTAGTCGTTCTTTATCCAGAATGTAATAGAAGCTTCTACATACAATTTTCTTCTTCCTTCTGAATTTCTAAAACATTTCATTTTATTTACCATCAATCCATTGGGTGTGTTACATTTTTGTACTTTGATTCTTCTCATCTTTCTATAGCCATGACCTTCACTGTTTTAGCATCCCACCATTTTCCCAAACACCCATAAAAGGACATCTATATTTTTTCAGAAATATTTTCCACCTCTCTCATCAGTTTCACAAATACCAATAAATACACACCTGAAAAAATTCTCAACGATTAAAAAAATATCAAGAAATTTTCATATCCAAACAAGACTTCGGGATTACAAATTTCAATCCACAAATCCCAAGTATAAATAAAGTAAATGTGCTTTCAGAGAGTAGGTTCATGCTGTAAATGAGAGACCATTACTACACTTGGACGAATCCAGAACCTAAATTGCTCATTACAGAAGGCTCAAAGATTTACATGGCATCCAACCACATGTAAAAAATACTTCGAAATCCAAATAAGCAGAAGCAGGGACAGCTTATTAGGCAACAAAATAAATCACTCACTTTTAGCACAGTTAAATTATTTTGTTCAAATCACTATAAGCATTTCATGAGTATAAATGCCTTCCACTGTAAGGAGAAAATATGGATAATCATCATTATTTTCAATTACACAACGCATACTTCTTTTACAGTAGCCTCTGTCCCGGTCACTGTACAATTAATGAATTGTTTTGAATCACTGACCTTTAGCTTCTATGAACTTTTCTTGGATTCTTTCATGAAGAAACTCCAGGCTAGCAGAGCAGCCCCAACTGCAGGCTCCACCTGGTGTAGATTTAAAGAGACAAAATCGTGATGCGGTTACAAATATTACCAATGAGTAATGATAGACACACGAAATATGACAAATATACATATCAGAGGTCTTAATTTCACTAGCATATGCTACTATGCCTACCAAAACAAAGAATGAGAAAAAAACACTCTCAATAGAAAACATTTTTACAATATGAATAATGATTTTGGTCGATTGGTTTCTCGGGTAGAATACTTGGGTTTTCTACCGTTCATGTAATTGACAAATTTCATTTGAAGGCACATGTTTTGAACGTTATTATGTCACCAATTGTCCCAAAAGTTTAAACTAATGGGAATGAATAATTTCAATCATTTGATTAATATCTCAAAACTCCTCACGTGGGCCAAACTCCTATAACGAGTGGGCCAAACACGTGCAACATGCAAAGGGACACTAAGCAGGGTTCAAGCTTATAACCATTGGTTTGATT
Organism: Juglans regia; assembly: GCF_001411555.2. NCBI lineage: Eukaryota > Viridiplantae > Streptophyta > Magnoliopsida > Fagales > Juglandaceae > Juglans > Juglans regia. The sequence continues at coordinate 28,044,628 of NC_049901.1, read as the reverse complement.
TGATGTTAAATTATCAACAGTCCCAAAAGATTAAGATAATATAAGAAGGGGTGAAATTTATCATTTATTGGCTAAGGTTATTCATCAAATGATCTATATACATAAATAACGAAAAACAATCACCTTCCCCATCCCATGCATTCAATCTATATCACCGCACTATACATATAAGAAGCATGTTGAACACTGGAAAGACTAGGATTGGATTCAGTTTCAGAAGATTATTAGCTTCTTATGGTTTCTGTTTCTTCGGCTGACATTTGTAGCTAGGCAATAAGAAGTATTTTTGAACTGAAAAACAGAAGGTAATGTTTTCAGATAACTGCTACACAGATGAATGTGAAATATTCTCACCGTCGGCCTAATTGCCTGTACCCCAGGGTAGTCCTTCGAGATGTAGTTCATGACTTCCTTCCCTATATCCCATCTCTTATTTGCTTCAAGAACGCCACCAACCATTACAAGCGGAAAATAGTCTTTCCCATCTGCAGTATTTTTTACTCCATAAATAAATCAATTAGAACAACCCATTCAACAGAGATTTTGTGGGAAACACTCCATACTATCAGATTTTATTTGCCAAGTTTGTAATTAAATTTAGTTTTGATAAAACCACAAGAAATACTCCTATTGAGAATATTGAAAATGATGTCTCATAGCCATATGCATGGTTTGCAACCTTCTTGATACATTCCGTTAGAATGAGAAACAAACATGGACCAAAGCATTCGACATACATGATATAATAGCTTAGTACATAGAGACTCTTCCTACATTGTTGATATTTGATTACATGGTCCAATATCTTATATGATCAAGACTTCTACAAGTTGTCCATTCAAAGAGGGAATAAACCCAAGGGACAACTACAGGGTGATATACAAGAAGAATGTCTCAGATCAGAAACACAAGCTGAAAACAATCACATGCGTGAAAGGTTTAACAGACAATTGTTTACTCCCCTCCCAAAGCATTATACTAGACCTTTCTTTTTATATAAGTAATGTAATCTCGTTATAAGTGCAAAGGAGGTACATAGGAAGTATACAAGAGAATCCATATTTAATTGAAAAAGAAAACAGCAATTCTAGAAATCTGAAAAACTAATAAAAAGCTGAGTATCATGAGCTCCAATCCACGCATAAAGGGAGTGGAGGACAGTCTTTTTCAGTTCCACCATTGAAGCTTCCTTATCCTACCAGTCCATGCATTTTGCTCTGGCCAAATACACCATATCAAGCATAAAGGAGCCAACCTCTACACTACCAAAAAATTGCCAAACACTTGCTGTCCTCCCCCAGCTCACCTGGCATAACACAATCAACACCAAATCCCATACATAGCACACACCACAAATTTCTTGCAACTTCACAATAAAGAAGTAAATCAATGGTGTCTTCATTCATCTTACACATACAACACCAATAATTGATGGCGATGTTTTGCTTCCTCAGACTGTCCAGTTTCAAAATCTTACCCAAACTTGTGTCTCTTGGATAGGATCCAACATATTCTATCCACACCTCTATCTTACTCTGAAATTGTAAAGCATCTCAAAATGAAGAAGCCAGATCCACCTCCAATCTTGCAAGGGTTTAGTTGAAAGTGTATCCCAACGAGTATTGTTTTTGATAAGTAAGAAGTAATTGTATTGATAAAGATAGACATAACCCAAGTACATTGGAGGTATACGTAAGAGTACACCAAGTTAAGAACTAGAAACTGTTACAAGAAAATCTTGGAAGCTGAGACCATTTAACTCTAAAGCAATGGCCCACATAAACAAAGTCTTCCAAAAATAACTCATAAACTCCTCGGAGGATCTTTCATGATCCTCAAAAAGCCTATCATTTCTTTCTCTCCAAATACACCAGAAAATACAAATAGGAGCCATCTTCCACACCGTTGCAATCTGTGGTGTCCCTGAGAGCCCTCTTCAGCTAGCTAGTAATTCCACCACCTTTCCTGGCATTATCCATGCTAATCCCATTCTACTGAAAAAGTAATTCCAAATGTCCCTCGAAAATCACAAAGTAAGAGTAGGTGATCTACCGTTTCCCCACTATTTCTGCAAATACAACACCAGTCTATAATTATGAGTCCACGCCTTAGATTATCCATGGTTAGTATCTTTCCTAAAGTAGTTGTCCAAACAAAGAAAGCAGCCTTGGGAGGTGCTTTACTCCCCAACGAGTATTTTCATTCAGGATTTTCATATTCTCAGCAACCCAAGCATCCTCACAACGAACGATAAAAAACCCCATCATTTATGGGAGCATAAATACTCGACCAATTCACTAAATGAAATTTAAACTTAGCACCAACTCCCCCACATAAGAAGTCTATGAATCATTTCAAACCTATTAGCCACTCTTACTGGAATAGAGAACAAAGATAAGTAAGAGGTAGGCAGATTGGAAAGAGTGATTTCCATTTAAATCAAATGACCACCCTTAGACAAATAAAAAGCCTTTTCCAACCAGTGAACCTTTGCTCCATTTTCTCCAACAAGATAAAGACTTGTAAATTGCACCCAAAGGCAAAGAACAAAATTTATAGCCAAGAATACGGATCAAACTTTACTCATCACAAACAGGAACAATATCAGATTTCGCCAAAACAAACCTAAAACCACTTAAAACATAAGGAAAAGCAGCAACTGTTGCAGTTGTTTCAGCATTTGCTTCACAAAGAAGAAAAAAATCAGTGTAGGATTTTCATCCTTAGGCCCACCGAATAACAAGACAAGCCCCGGTCCACTGTAGGATTCATCATCCTACCTATCTCCTCCATAACAATTACACATAACAATGACAAAAGTGGAGATCCCATTGCCTCAAACCACGAGCTACAAAAAAATCAAGATGATGAACCATTAATAAGAACGGAAAACCACACTGTAGGAAGACGATATGATATCCAAACTGTACATTGTGATACCCCATATGATAAGGATAAGGGTAGGTTGTGTATGAGATCCCACATTATTTGGGAAGGAGAAGTTCTTGCTCTTTATAATGGTTTCAATGGGGCTCTAATTGTATCATTGACTAGTCCTTTTGGAGTATAGGCCAAGTGGTTTGGGCCTTTCATTGGGGCGTTATAAATGGTATCAGAGTCTATCCCAACCAAAAATGTGGGACTTGAGCCGTGCTATCTACGATGGACTGATCCGACGAGGACGTCAGGAATTTAAGGGGGGAGATTGTGATACCCCATATGATAAAGATAAAGATAGGTGGTGTATGAGATCCTACATTGCTTGGGAAGGAGAAGTTCTTGCACTTTATAATGGTTCCAATGGGGCTCCAATCGTATCATTGACTAATCCTTTTGGAGTTAGGCCAAATGGTTTGAACTTTCCATTGGGGCGTTACATACATGCCACCCCAAATCCACATCTCTTCACAAAAAATTTCAATCCACATGATCATAGGCTTTCTCCAAGTCCGATTTATGCAACAAATCACTTATGCCATCTCTAATCCAACTACCTAAACATTCATTAGCCATCAAAACCGAAATCAGACTTGTCTACCTTGAATGAAGGCATTATGGGAATTAGGAATAATCTTTCCAAAAACCAACTTAAGCATATGACCAATACCTCAGTAATATACTCATCCCACTATGCTAGGACGAAACTCCATGTATAAGGAGCAAGATATTGTATTAGGAGCAAGCTAATATGGTTGTGCTTGGTAGTGGACATCCATGGCTTGCACACTATAAATAAATGATAGAAAATTAGGGACACAATGATTTACGTGGCTCGGCACTAAGGCCTACGTCCATAGGTCTTGAATGCAAAATCCACTATAAATGGGGTTAAATACATGATCTCCCTCCTCTATAAGCTCTCTGTTATAGTGGTCTAAAATGGAGGATCTCACAGGTTAAGGATGACCCCCTTAGCTCTTCTTGTTTTGGAGAAGTCAGAACCCACTTTCGTTACCTCCTTCCTTCCCTCTTAAGCCCATTCCTCCACTTTATGTCTTGTCCTGCAGCTTTATGTCCCCTCCTTGCTTCATGCCTTCTCAAGTCAACTCCTGACAGGCCTCTTGTCTTATTCTCTCTTCTCTTCATTTGGTCATGGGCTTCAGTCCTCCATGGGTCCCTGGTGGGCTTATCATCTTCAATCATTTTATCCCCCAACAAAATGCATGCTCATATCTCAAAATGCCAAGAATGAGATATATGCATGGAGTGATGGAAGGGCATAGAAACAATTCTTTTGCTCCAAATATAAAAGTGTTAAATAAAGTCTTTTCACATATGATGAGCTATAGCTATTAGTTTCTTCTAACACGCACAACCATGGACCCTAAAGAAAACTTCTAAATTATGTCCAAGTCATGTTCTGCCTGCTTTGTTTTTTATGGGTCATGTTGTGTTTAGTTTCAATCTTATAGAATTAAGTTCATTCATAATAAGTGACGCATAGCAGTCTTGTAGATGGTTGAGGTATGCTAGAAAACAATTATTGACAAGACTAATTACTTGTAGAGGCCAATTCAAACAACAAATTACATTAACTGGTGAAGTACTGATACCACAAACATTCAACGGTAAAATAATTTAAGAGGTCAAGACGCGTGACTATATCATATGATTTTCTAAACACAGAAGCAAAAGAAAAGAAAAGATAGCTCTTTTATTTTCTGGTTTTAGTTGTATATTCCACACCTTCACCACACAAACCAAGTCTTTGAACAACAGCTTTCACGCTTGAAGCCAGCTCTTGGACTGAATCTAGCAAGATCGTATTTGCAACCTCATCACCTGCCTCCGCACAAGAAACAACAACTGGAACCAGTGCTGCAATGCGAGCCCAGGATGGATCTGCATAGGTCCACCTAAATTCCATTTGGGAGAAAAATATTGTGACCCAATATGCCATCCAATCATGTCCATGATATGCTTTCTATATCAATTTAAGACCTAATTTACAGTTTAAATAAGAAAAAACTAACCAAGCTCCTACATAATTTCCAAAGAATACCTTTAGCTAAGGACAACAAGATGGTATAGACAAAGCATACAACTTTAATACAAGAGTTGACCACCACAGATCGAAACTGAAATTTATGGTCAATAAGAAGAATGAAGGATAAAAGACTAGAAGGTTGACCAACATTTGTTCTCTCTCACAAAAGATCCAAAGATCATCTGCAAGAAAGCAAATTTTTTTTGCCTCTGCCATCTTCAAATCAAGAACATACCACAAAATTTAAAGAAGGACAATGTACAGTGGTATTTTCATCTTACTTCCAGGAGGCATTTTTTCTTCAATATATTATATTGATGATTAAATAAATGTTGGTTAGCCTGCAGAGAACCTTATGCAGATTTATCAAATAGAATGGATAACAAGCATTGTCACGTTTTATGCAACAGCAACTAATTTTCAGATTGGTACCCAATGAGTTCATCTGGAGAAACAAGGTCAAGCGTCTGTAAAATACAACTTGTAAGCATTGTATGTGGACCGCGACCATCATGAGCCCTTACGATGGCAGTTAATGCCTGCGCAGCTATTCCATATCCACTGCAAGGAAATTAAACCATCAATGAAAACTCTGAAAAAGGAATTTTTTTGATAACCCAAGCTGAGATAACCAAAATTGTGTGGGAAGATAATCCAAAGGAAATAGAAAGATAAATTCTTCCACAATGAGCACATCAAATAGAAATTTCTCAAAAATTTATAAAATTATTGGAAAAGAAAACATCCCTTTATGAGTTAAGTAATTTTCAGTCCAACTAGATACTTGAGTACAGCAGCTTATTTATAAAACATTTTTTATATTAAACAGAAGAAGAGCATAGCAATAGTAGGTAGTGAGATTGATTTGAAAAGCATGACTATACTAATATATTTGGAAGATCAGCTAATTCATGGGATGGCAAAGAAAGCATCATCACGATGCGAATAGAGTTTTTGGTCGCACAATAGCATGATCTGGTTTCGTACAAGAAACTCATCAATAATGAATATTATACATTGCTTAGGAGGGAGAAGTTCAAGCCCTTCATAATAAATTCCAAGGGACTTCAATTGTAATTTTGACTAGTCCTTTAGGAGCATGGGCCCAAATGTTGTGTGGGCCTTCATTGGGTCATTACAAATGGTTTCAGAATCAATCTTACCCAGAAGTATGACACTTGAGCCATGCCAACCTATAATGGACTTGGCCCAAGGAGGTTGTCGGGAAATTAAGGGGCAGATAGTAATACCCGGATTGTGCAATTGTATATGGGAAGGTAGTGGATGAGATTCGTTCAAAGCCCTTTATAACGAATTTCAAGGGACTCCAATTGTAACTTGGACCAGTCCTTTCAGAGCATGGGCCTAAATGTGGCTTGGGCCTTCCTTGGATCATTACATAACATTGCTGCCACAACCTATTATTTGGCATTCTTGTGGCAATCTTCATCCATGAAATAACTAAACACTTACCTTAACAAACTTTAACAACCGATTGACTACAAAACAAAATTAGTTTTTTTCATTCTTCTAGATAAGTACAGAACAGAACAAAGATGTCAATAAGAAATAAATCTGAGATAGAGCCTGAGTCTGCCTTATTATATGCCTTGCCAACCTTATCATGCAGGTATAGAGAGACTGCTTTAAACTATGAAACTTTTCAAAATGCTTAAATTTCATTCTAGCATTGGAAATACTCGTCTCTCTTGGAGTTATAGCCTCGGTCGGATGATCTCAGACGTTTCTTCTTCCATACTTATTTTTGGGCTTCTGTGATTGTCCTCAATGGGACTAGCTCCCATGATTTTCTTGTATCCATTTCTAGTTCCTAACGTGTAACTAGGTGTTATCCATGTATACTTTCCCTAGGTACTTGTGCTTTGCCCATTTAATTATAGATCATCTTGAGAGGGTTTGACAACTGGGGGGGGGGGGGGTGTGGAAGAAGAACATCGGCCACATAAACCTATATACCTTCCCCAATCACCTAAGATGGGACCTGCACCAGCAGCCCGAGCTTCACGACCATCTTCTGTGAATCCATAAGCAATGGTCCCTGTACCAGCAATTAAAACACAACCATGAAGCTTTCCCATAGTCCCACTTGCTAGAGCTGCAACGGCATCATTCTGAACATATAGTTGTACGCGGCTGGGAAATATATCACTGTTCACATCGGGAGAGAACATACTCAAAACAGAAGATATCGATAGAAACAAGTGTAATGGGGGAGGGGAAGCTATTTCTGGATGAAAAATATTAAATCCATAAATGATAGAGCAGCATAACACATAAATGATATACAGTGCAAGCACGGGTGGTGACGCAACCATGTTGAAAATGCAGCTCACTGGATGCCTTCAAACCCAAATGCTCATACCCCAACACTCTGCTCCCCATAACCACCAACATTTTGCGCCAACATTCACAAAGTTTACAAATCTCCTACACATTTTTTATGCAGCTTCTATTAAATAATATAAATATGATTTCCAGGCCACAATATTGATCCACTATCCTACTAATCAAAAAAAAAAATATCGATCCACTGTCCTCTCCCCTTTCTAAATCAAGTGTATATTGCATCCATTTTTCATCAAATGTTTTTCAAGAGTACAATTAGATTGTCTAAAATTGAAAGACCCAACATACAAAGTGCCCCACCACACTCTCCCTCATTCTTGACCAAAAATGAGGGAGCGACTGATTGCTACTAGAAAATTAGGATAATTGGATATTAGGGACAAAGATAGAAAACCATGAAAAGCTATGTACAGGACGTCCCAGATTTGATATAAAACACTAAATGCAAAGCCTTACGATTGATGTATAGTTGTTATGCAATTATTAGATATTAATGCAAAACAGAATCATCCATCAATTTCATGAACATTTGAGATATAACATAGAAAGGAAAGTTTTCTGTTCCTTTGCTGAAATAAGAGTTAGAATTTATCAGGAAACTATAAGAAATTCAAGCAGTCGCAATAGAAGGGATAGAATGAGCAGGCACTTTCTTTTCTATTTCGGAGTTGTGGAACATCGCGCTTAATAACCTGATTAAGCAACAATAGCTAATGGGATAACCAGCAAATGGAAAATGAAACAAATAAATGAATAAATAGAATATTACAAATTTCCATGCATTTCATGAACTATAAATATATGCTTTTATAGAGCACACCTAAGCCAATCTATAATTCTTTGCTGATCCGTGGGATGGTTAACTCCAGATACAGCTAGACAAACAGCTCGAACGGCAGTCCGATTTAAACCTGACTTTGCAAGTGCATCTGCCATAACTTGCTCCAAAGTTTCCCTTGCGGCAGTTTCTGTAGAGAGGAAAACATATTATCTGAAAATCCTAGCCATAGAATAACTCTATCTGCCACTTCATGTTTTATCAGAAATATTGTCCATTTTATGGTGCAGCTTTCTTTATTGATAAGTAAAATAATATATTAGCTTAGACAAAAAAATATAATATAATCTACTAAATGTCCTAAGGAGCTGATGTTCATGAAAGTCTATGAAAGTTACAAATCCGTAAGGACCTAAGGTACAAGTGCTTAAAATGTCCAAATTCAGAATATTATCAGTATATGGCCATTTAGGCCATAAAAGACAAGATAGATGCAAAAACCAGAAAAACAAAAAACAAAAAACTAATGATGAGTAATAAGTCATAATTATGAATTTTGCTATAAAGGCCCAACAAATTTTAAATCTACACAAGAGATTAAGAAATATTTGCTAATGTTAAACACCCAAAGTTCCAATGGGTCTGATTTAAATGGCACTTCCTCCTCATACGAATGGGATGCAGGATGAGAACATAGATTAAAATACGCTTCATACATGCATAATTTATAGGTAACAAAGTTTAAAAGCAAAAATACCCTAACCAAGGTTTTGCACCATAGGTGACGGAAAAAATTAGCACGGCATGAACCGATAATAAAAATGAATTTACTAAAACATCCATAAAATGGTGCATATATTAATGCCTACCACAGTTACACATCCATATTAAGGCATGCCATTAAAAGAGAAAGCAGAAAAATAATGAGTTAAAAGAGGTCTGATAGACTTTCATGCTGCTGAACAAGAGTAATGATTAGAGAAGCCCTCCAATGATAGTAGCCCAGTAGTGCTGTCTTGAAACAAGTGACATTGCTATGTCCTTGCCATATATTCATTCTCCCTCCCTCTCTCTCTTTCCTTCTCACTTTTTCCACTCTTTAATGAGTTATCTATCAGTTCAGGTTAAATACAGGCAGCTGAATATTTTTTTCCCACCCAAAACAAAAGCGAAGCACATTTCAGTAATGTTTGCTAAAAATAATAGTTAAACTAAAAAAAAAAAAAAGTGTCTAATGTCCAATTTTAAAGCATCACCAAGGTTTTCTTTTTCTTCTCTTTTGGGTGTTAGGTACATCCTTTTCTTTTCTCTTTTGTCTTCTTCTTTTCCTTTTACCTGCATTTTTCTTTTTCCATCACTGAGAAACTACAGAACTCCAAAGAATTCTCAACAGGAGACCATCAGCCAATTTAGAGGGACATTGGACAAACATGGGGTAACTAACACGACTCCAAGTAATTGACTTTCAAAAATTGGCTTCAAGAACCTGTCTTGTGTTCAGTGATAGAATCTTTCTGGAGTAAAATGATGTGTTCCATGATGGGCCTGAAGCAAGTCACAACAACGAAGGCAGATTTTTTACAAGTACAATAATTTTTACTAATCATCATGAAAGGAAACAAAGACAAGATCGAGGTAGAGTGGATTATACTTCAAATGCACCTAATGAGAGGAACAAAAGAGATCACAATATATACTTCAGATACATCTAATGAAAGAAAGAAAAGAGAAGAAGAAAATCCTATAAGCTAAAGCTAGGAAGGTAGGTGGGTTGCCATCCAATGGTCAAGTAAATTGAAAAGTAAATCCTTTGTGGCAAAGGGTGTAACACTACTAAGAACAGTGTATCAAAGACAGCAGTTTCAAGACTCTAATCAGACTCGCCTATCCCTCTAACATGTCTAACGGCATCCCTCTCATTTCCACACCACCATCTGCTTGCTCCACTTATATTCATGCAAGCACCAACTCCTAAGGCATCAGGACGAACTGCTCCACCTCCAGGTTCTCCTTGCATCTACATGCACATGCACCCATCAAACATTCTGGAATTGATATATGTGATAGTTGTGGCCCATCAGCCCTTTGACTGCATAATTGATATAGGATTAACCACCCCCCTTCCCCCCCCCCAAAAAAAAAAATAAAAAAAAATAAAAACAACCAAAACCATTTGTCTCAACAAAGAAGGAATCAAGCCTCCACCAATGAAAAACTGCTCTGCACGTACTCTGAGAAAACAGAAGAATATCCCTCCAGCTCGGCATAGTTTGTTAGGATCATTTCCTTTTTGTCTTTTTGTACAGATAGCTTTTATTCTAGAACAATGTAGAATAGGTGTAGGTTGGTTATTCTTTCTATTTTTTGATTGGCTGAAAGGGTATTGCTCGAAGGATATATGTACTGAGGATGTGTCAGATTCGACTACTAAATGAGAATCATAATTTTTCTCTCCAATCCTTCTTCATTTCCTTTCATTCTTTATCTTTAACAATTTGTAAGAAGTTACAATACTTCGATACTGTGGATCTTCTCAATGGGAGCAGCTACGAAGCCCAATTCCTCCTCATTAAACTTGAGCCCAGCAGCATCTCCGTTGCCTATAGAAGATGAGAGTTTCTTTAAAATGCATTTCGGATCGAGGTTGGTGCCGTAGCTTCCGAATGACTATCATAATACTAACACTAGGTTCAAAAGAACTACAATATCGTCCCAGAATTTCTTTTCTTTTCTTTTTTTCGGGGGAAGGGGGGTTAAATTCTTTTCTTAACAAACTAAGCCCAACAGCAGAAGACCTCAAAACATAAATGAAGAAGAAAAATTGAAAAACACGTTAATTCACTTCAAATTCCAGATAAAAAAAAAAATAAAGAAAAAACGTGGTAAAGAAAATGAAAAATAAGATTACCGCCTACACTGTTGTGGTTGGAGCAGCCGGCAACAGCGCGAGCGAGGACGGGGAGAGGGTCAGGAAAATGAGAGTGTGAACAGGGAATGACGGGCATACATACGCACACGGTCGAGGTCGTGCCGCCGTCCAATCCAAGCACGACATCTACCCCGCACTGATTGGCTGCCACCGCTGGCAATTCGTGCTCGAAGTCCCAGATTTCCCCATTCCTATGCCTCTTCATCACCCGCACTTACTCTCAGTGGCACCCCTTTTGTGTCTGATTTGGTTTCAAAAGAGCAAGAGACAAGGACCGAAGAAGAAATGGACAACAAGGACAGAACAGAACACGACCGTGGAGGAGTCAGAATTTTGGGTAACAATAAGGTCCCTGGCAGAGACAGATACAGGTAGAGAGAGCAGGCGTTACTGTTTGCGCCAAGGAAAATACAAACACGCGAGGGTGGGATTCGGACGGCAAATGTGCCAAACGCTACTGACGAACTCCACTATTTTTGAATGTATATTTTTCTCTTTTTTAAATCTCAGTTACCTTCTTCTCAAACAAACGAAAATGCAAGTTGGTGGACTCTCTTTTAAAACTGAGTTATCTCATAATTTTGTGAACGGTAATAATTGGGATCTGAATGAAGATGTTTTTATTTAATTTTGAAAAATAAGATAAAAAAAATTGAATATAATATAATAAAATTAAAAAATTATTTGAATATAATTTTTAATATTAATTTATTATGAAGTTTATAAAAGTTGTATTGATTTGTGTATGTAAAAATTGAATATTAATTTTTACGTTTGGATAATAATTAAGTAATGATTAGATGAAAAAGTTAAAATTAAAAATTAAAAGTATTTTATATTTAAGTGATATTAAAGAATAAAATTACTAAAAGTTTTGAAAATGATGAGAATTCTAATAATGTCCAAACATGCCCAAACGAAAATGCAAGTTGGTGGACTCTCTTTTAATTCTCAGTTATCTCATAATTTTGTGAATGGTAATAATTGGGATTCGAATGAAGATGTTTTTATTGGATTTTGAAAAATAAGATAGAAAAGATTGAATAAAATATAATAAAATTAAAAAATTATTTGAATATAATTTTTAATATTAATTTTATTATGAAGTTTATAAAAATTGTATTGATTTGTTTGTGTAAAAATTATATTAATTTTTTCGTTTGGATAATAATTAGATAATGATTAGATGAAAAAGTTAAAATTAAAAATTAAAAAGTGTTTTATATTTGAATGATATTAAAGAATAAAATTATTAGAAGTTTTGTAAATGATGAGAATTCTAATAATGTCCAAACATGCCCTTATTCTCTTACAAAATTACCGTGCTCTTTGTTTACTATGTTTTATTTTGATGTTTTCAAGTTGTATGTAGGCTCTTACCCACCTTAGGTCCCCTTATTATGATACGAGTTTATTTTCAATTTGGAACACTGTAAACCAACCTCTTACGATTTCTAACAAGGACATCCTTTCTGAATTGAAAGGGTTGATTGATAACCTTTATGCATGTTTATATAACAAAAAAAAAAAAAATAGTGATTTTTTGGAAGAATAATACTATATATAGTTGTAGAGTATACAAGTATTTTGCAGTCGTTTTGAAAAAGAGTATAGTCTATTATTAAAAAATTAATTTTTTTTTTCATGTAAGTCTTATATTTATTTATTTTTTTTTTAAATAATTGTGCGACGCTTGTTTATTCACGATTACAATTATCATTTCTTTTTTAGAATGTATAATATATTTCTTTGTCAAAACAGTGCAGATAAATGAAGTATGTGGAGGAAGGGCATTCAAAGTGCAAGCTTATTGTTAGATGCTAGATGGCTGGCAGGATGCAAATGCTATTTCCAGCCACAGCTTAATTGGGGAAAGGAAAGAATGAATTTCAGTTTTCATGCGCAAAACTGGTGTCTACAGTTGAATTGACGGGGGAGCTAATATTAGCGTGTTTTATGATTTGAATTGGGAAAGATGAGATTAGTTGAAATGAAAGTTGAAAAATAAATAAATATTGTTAGAATATTATTTTTTAATATATTATTATTTTGAAATTTGAAAAAGAAAAAAATCTATTTATCAATATTTTTTCTATTATCTTATGATGTGATATTAGATAATAGATTCACAAATAAAATATAATAAATAATTTTCAATCATCTAATGTCACATCATGGGATGATGAGAGAATGATGAGAATTAAGATGATAAGTAACATTACTCTTAAAAAAATTAAATTGTTTATTATATTTTATGTGAAATTTTATAAAAATTATAATGATAAAGTAAGTTGAGAGCCTTTCTCAATCCAAACGGATCTTGCTATGGGATCTCATTCCCTTGTATCTCTTAAAGAATTGAAGTGACTGCATGTGTTACTTTTTTCCAGTGACTGCATGTGTTAAGAATTGAAGTTAGATTTTAAAGAAACATATACTGCCCTTCATTCTTATAATATAATCTCTTTTTTATATTTTGGATCAATTTCAATTTTGGTTTGACTAATAATTAGGGTTAATCTCATATAATTATATGATATTATATATGGAAGATATTACAAATATAAAAATATATGAAGATATCAGTGGTAGTTAGATAAAATATTTGAAATGAATAAAAATATATTAAAAAAAGATTTAAATAATATAGAGAAAATAAATAAATAAATTGTTGTATGATATATTGTAAAACTCAATATGTAAAATAAAAAAAGTAAGTCAAAGGCCAAGTGAGAGCCTCATTGGCATGATATATTTAAAAAATAGGATAAGAAAACTATTGAGAGTGCTCTAAGGACCTTACACACAGCCACCTATAGAAATACAAGAACTTATGTGAAGTATACAATTATTTCCAAAAACACTAATGCTAATGCACTCAAATTATCTCTTTCAGTTTCCTCCGTAGTCAATCTCCAGAGCTAGTTTGCCATGTCTTCCCCAATCACCCCAACCGTGATGCTCCGTTGAAGTTTGCACTACAAAATTTTATCTTTATCTATGCCCACTCACTCACGAGGGTGGTTATAGAAAGATTTTGTGTTGAATCTAGTTGGGGACGCGTTTCGTATTCCTGCTCACGACTTCCAATAACCTGTAACAAGAAGATGAGTGGGGCTCGGTGTGGTGGGCGATACATCTGATGCCTAAATCAGAATGATGCAGAGAGAGAGAGAGAGAGCCTTAATTTTGAGGTGATAGTTCAGAAGTTACCTTAGGCGTGTTCTTTGACCTCTATTTATATGGACTGTGTGTGTGATGAGAATGGCTTGCCTCGTGACTTGATATTCTCTAATCCTTGCTAGATTGCAAATTGTTAGGGTTTCAAAACGACTGTTATGCCAAAGGGCAGTCAATACATTGGGTGAATGTTATGAGCAGATATCACACCTGGGATTTCTTGTTTGAATTCCACACTGGCGCATTTCAGGCAGTTGGACCTTTGGTTCATACTGAAATGAGATACATTCTAGAGTTAAAATATCTTACTCAATCTTCCTAATTACAAAACTTACTAACTTAGGGCCAATTTTGCAAAGTTAGTTATTACAAAACTTACTAACTTAGGGCCAATTTTGCAAAGTTACCCCTCAACTTATGGAAAATTACAAATTTGTCCCTAAAAATAAGGATTTTGCAAATAAATTCCAAAACTTTCCGATTTCATCCTAAATCCCAATATGAACTTAGAAATTTTTAAAACTAATCCCAACTATGCAAACTTTCTCTTGGTTAATTCATGTATAGGCTAAAATCTTGGGATTTGTTGCCACTTGGTCATTTAACACTCTAACATGCTTAAACCGAAAATAACAATACTAAAATCGCATCCTTAGTTCTAAAATCATGCTAAAACACTAAATCACACATTCCATAAAGACCTAGTCTCACTATATCAAAGAAAATCCCAAAACATCAAGATTAGGTCAAATCAAACCAACTCTTGATGTTCTTGGTCCAACACTTTCATATCAACTCTAATGACTCTAAAAGTTCATAAATAACACTTCTAGCATGTTCATCATTTAAACCTAAATGATCGCATACTTGACTAATCAACCAAAAATGACAAAACACAGCATAGAACAATCTGTTTGCATAGAAACTTAGAAACCGACATGCATGCTTTTGGACTTGAAAAAAAGTGACTAGATCCTTGATTTTCATGAGATAACTCTTGAAAGAATACAACCATATACCTCACATTCAAGTTCTAGTTAGATCTAAGCATAAAATCTAGCATGTCATAGAAAAAATTCATCAATACAATCTATCAAATCTGAGAGCCTCTAGATTGAGCTTAAAACAAACTTTTGCATGTTCATCATCTTTCTAACAAATATCTAAATCATAACTCTTTAAAAATATATTCTAAATTCATAGACCAAAGCCTCAAGAACAACATCTATAACATCAAAGGCATAAAACCAAGATCCTAGAGCTAAAATCACAAACTAAGCCAAACAAAAATTTGTTTTGAACCAATCGATTTTCTACCTCTATTAAATCATGCAAAATGCTTTTATAGAAATCCTAACATGCTTGACTCATACCATAAACATTCATATAATCATATTAACACTTCATCATAGCAAGATATACCCAATATTTCACCAAAAGTTTCATAAGACTTTCAAAGCTCATCATAAATACTAAAACTGTCAAATCTGAACCTTTCCACCAATAACACTAACTTTCATCCATCCGAATTTCAAGAAAATTTCACCAACACACACCCACGTAAATTAGACTTAATTCTAGATAAAGGGAAAGATGGTAGAGCTCAAGAAAATACTTACAAAAGGTTGGAACACAAGGAGAAAAAATTGTCCAATTCTGGTCTCTCTAGCTGTGACGACCAAGACTTTCTAGGCCTTTGTGTAAATTATTATTTTTAGAGCTCAAGAGAGTTTCGACCCTTGTAGGAAATTAGGGTTTTTGAAGCCCAATGAAATTAGGGCTCATGCCCAACTTAAGGCTTATGCATGGTGTTTGACATCCAATGAGGTTATGTATAGGGCTTGATGAATCTAGATGGAAATAAGAGAAAAGAGGTGAGAAGGAGCTAAGTTTTGGCTTACACGCCTATCATAGGAAAATTTGGCACCTTTTTGCCATGTGTCACGCATGCACGAAGATCTTTGCTTGTGGAAGGAAGCTTTTGACACATGTCACTATGGGGTAGGAAACTAGAAGGAAATGATTAGGAATATGGGAAAGTGGAACTAAGAAAGGCCAAAGGTCATGGACGACAACAATAGGGGAGCAAAAAGGTTACTTTTTGCCAAGTGTCTTCCATGCATGAAGGTAGGCAAAAAGGTTTTCTTGGGAAGGAGCAAGATCAAGCTTGGAGGGAGGCTACACGCCCAAGGCTTCTAGAAGGATGTTTTGTGTAGGAAATCCCTTGAAGTGGATGGCTAGGGCAAGGGTCTTTGTGCCAAAAAGGACCAATCACTTGTTTGTCCAAAAGTGTGGTGAAAAGTAAATCTTCTAGGGTTTCGGTAGCCCATGTAATGCGCACACCATTGTAAGAGATGGATGGAAATTTGAGTTTAGTAAAAGACATTTTAGCCATAAGATACATTGAATCAAGATAAGAAAAGAGAGGGCAAAAGAGGAAGTGAGGTTCGGTTGGGGAAAGGAGGACGCCTCATGCTAGAAGATATTTTAGGGTTTCCAACTTGAGCTAATGATGAGCTAGAGGAAGAAGGTAGTAGGGCTACACGCCACTTAGCAATCATGCATGAGCTTGCTTCATCTAAGAAAGCCCTTAAGTGTCTATAAAATGGGAAGAGCCGAAAACCCTAAGACCCTTTTGGCCATCTTTGTGTTTTGCTCTTGTAAGTTTCGGTCACCCCCTTTTCTTCTAAGTATCCATCAGTTTCTCACCATCCAAACAACCCATTGAGACTAAGCAAAGTGAAGGGACACTTGCAAGAAGAAGACCTAGAAGGTATGAAACCAACTTCTCTTTTGTTACCCACACACACGCACGACTTCAAGAAGAGAGGTCTCGGTTTTGAGTCAAGTTCATCTAGAACTTATGCTCTCACACACGCACACTTGAACTAGAAGAAGAAAGTTCATGTTTGAGGAAAATGGGTCATGGCACTAGTAAGTAGTAGCTAGGGTTTGTATTGAAGGCAAGTTTTGGATTTTAAAGAGGGAAGGGTTCGAAAACTTGGATTTTCTTGGAAAGAAAAAGGTGTAAGAAATACTATACATGAAAACTTGGTTAGGGTTTTTCTTGAGCAAGGATTCTAACTAGTATTTTATATGATTTTTCAGCTTGCTATTATTAAAAATACATTTCGGATTTTTGAAAGTATACCTCTAACTTGTACTTGGGATATTTTATGCATATGGTTTGTGAACTTGTTGGTTGATTCCATTTTTGTATGATTGTTTGGAACTTGATGTTCTTCCATGTGTTATGAACTTCTTTGTTATGATTATTTTAAAGCATGATGGAAATGGTTTAAGGGAGATGCATATGATATGAAAAAGGGAGTAAGAATGCCATGTTAGGGTTCAGTTTCTACTATGTTTGTCTATGCATGAATGGTTGTCACCCAAATGTTTTAGTATGGGACTAAACTCAAGAAAATATTTTCCATAACCACAAGGAAAGGTTTCGGCCACCTATGAGAAATTCTTTATTAATTTTTATTCAATACATTAGAAGATTTCAAGTTCATGATAATTGATTTTAATGCATGTCTACTAAGATAAGAGGTTTCGACTAACCCCTTGAATGAAAGCATGATCATTAGAGTCTAAAGATTGAGGTGTGACGAATGATGTTTGGTTACGTTAGGGTCCTATGTGTTTCGGCCCTTGCATGATGAAGATTGAAATGTATGTCTTTGATTGGTTCGTATGTCTTGAATTGTTATAAGAGAACATATTCCATGTTCTAATATTTTCAAGCTATAACGGAATATGCATTGCATGTATGGATGATTTACTTTATAATGAACAATTCGGCATTCATGGTTATGATGAAGCATTGTGGTATTTCATGTGTCTCATGAAAGTTCTATGGTCCATTGTCATGTCACATGCATTGAGATTGTGAAAACCCTTTTTGAAAGGAAAATAATCTTTTTAAAAAGTAAAATTTTTATCACGACCCCAAATGCTGGGACGGAGGAATGTCCTAGTAGAACTCATATGTCCTCTCAAGAGTATTTAAAATTGAGAGATACCCCTGGATTGATAAAGTACTGTTGGCAAATCTCGAATGGTACCTAAAAGAAAAAGATACTAGAGCGGAATTGCACCTAAAGCTAGTGGGTACACCTATAGTGTAGGTAAAATGCGAGCTACCGTATATGAAAGACAAGACGTAGTCACTTTAGTCAAAGTGGTCAATGATTGATGCGGTAACTAGCGGAGAACACACGGTGCATAGGGGAGTCATGAGGTATCCAATGTTATATTATAATACGATATATTATAAGTCAAGAAAAGTTACGGGCTGATAAGTATGAAACTACGTTGAACTATAACTTACGTTGAAACTACGCTATCTATAAACTCGTTCTCAATACATTGGTAAATAATATAACATCATAAAAATCATAACGTGTACACCCACCAGCGTTAGGTGTCATAACATGTTGACTTCGCTCTGGTGTTCTTTAAAGAGAACCCATTCGAAGCCTGTTGACTGTTCTTCATCAACCTAAGGGTTACCACTCCATTATTAAACACTCCAGAGTGGACAGAGGAGTTCCACTAGGATAATTTCCCATCCTAGCCTTTGGGGTAATGATAAAATGATTTTCATGCAATATTTTAAAAAATATTTTTCATGAAATGTGCAAATGTAGTAAATTTCATGCAAAAAAAATGACTTTTATAAATGTAATATGTAAAAATGGTGAAAATGTCATATGTTATATAAGTATGCACTCAATGTGTCATATAACAAGATAAATTATGCCCAAAATGATAATTGAAGAATAAATGAAGTATTTATCATTAATTCATAAGAATTTTATCAAGGTGTAAGTTAGATGTCAACTTACAAACTTCAGGAGAAATTTGAAATTAGCATCGTAGTTGCGTAAATCGTGTGTATACTAAGTTAGAGTTAATACTCTTATGGATAGGTTCAAAATCAAAGGTTTCAAAAAATTTGGGTATTCACAAAAATACCCCTAGACTTTCAAAAATTGCTATTTAGGCCCTAAATTTTTACTAATTGCAAACAAACTCCTAATTTAACCAAATTTCATGGACTTCATATTTTTGGTATTAAAAAACCATCCATGCCCTTAGATTTTCAAAATTAAAATTGAAACTTGTCCAATTAGTCTCAACCAGTGGCATGCATCCTAGTTGATGCCTATGTGTATTTCAACTATTGATCCCTATGAATGCATGCATATGAGATTTTCTTTAATCATTAATGATCACTAACATCTTTAGGGACATTATGAAGTCTAATCCTTGAGTAATCAAATTTATCCCAACACTTAATCAAAGCTAAGAAATCTTTAATCACCAGTATGCTTAAAACCGATTCATGCTTGATGATCAAAACAAGATAGATTTAAAATCTATCATGACATGCTTCTAATCACAAATTTAACATTCCATAATCATGTTAGGATAATGATATATCATATAAAATCATGCTTAGGATATGCCATAGCTAAACTTCCAATTAAAAACATTCAATCATTCAAACCTTCCTTTAATTGACTCGGTTTTGCATTAAGCATCATAACCTTCTCAAAACTCAACCAAATTTCGTATCAACACTTGAAAAAAAAACTTGACATGCTAACTAAGATCAAAAGGAAGAAATCTTTCAAATTTTGTGACCTTCCAAGCACTCTAGACTACCTTACACAAGAACACTCAAGAACTCACAAAAACTCACTCGGTTTGCACTCTTTTGATCTCTAAGAGGGGAAAATGCTCTCGAGGCTCAAGATGATACTTGGAGCTGTAGTGTGGGTGAAATGAGAAGGGGAGGGAAGTATTTATAGGTGGCCAAGGGGTGAGGGACGTTGGCTTGGGTGCTTGGTGATTGGGTGAAGTAGGAGGTGCTCAAAACGGGAAAATTTTCAGATTTGCTAGCATGAGCTTAGGTCACATGTACAGAATGAAATAATGCCCTAAACCACCATTATTTCCTCTCTAAAATAGCTGCAAGGGTTCTATAGATGACTTCAGATCGTGGGGAATCATTTGGATGGCAGAAGATCCCTTAAACCACCCTTGAAAACAGGTGGATGAAGGTGGTTTTGTGGTGGCAGAAAATCAGTTTGGTTTTGGAGCTTTTTGGGCAGCAAAAATAAGTCAAAATCCTTCATGATGGCATGGGACTTCTTGGTGATTGGGTGGAGAAGGAGGTGGTGTGGGGTGGTGGTGCAAACCATAGCAGGAGGCGTGTTCAAAATTTATCCAAATGGTTCCTACACAAACTAGACCAAGGTGCACCTGGTTTGGTTATTTGAGCTGGTTGATGCAACCAATTTTGTGCAAGGCTCAAACTAAGTTTGGGAGGGTCTCATAAGGTGTTTAAGGACCATATTAACCTTGAGGATAAACAATACAAATGCTGGTCCCAAGGGCAAAACAGTCCAAGCATTACAAAGGGCAATGCACAAAATCGATTGAAGCATGGTTTGGGCTTGTTATGTCATTTTTCTTAATGACATGTGGAATGGTTTAGCTAAAGTATTTACATGGTATAATCATGGTTTAAGAGAGTACTAATTCAAGAAAATTTGAATTAAAAAGTTTAAGAAGAGATTAAGCACGATTAAACTTCAAAGCATAGCTTAAAGTGCACTAACTTCAAGTATGATGGTTAATGACCTTAGCCAATTTTCAAAACTTAATTTGGGTACTTTGAATGATTTGGGCTTAAGGAAACCAATTGTATGGTATATTGGGCCTTTGGTCTTTGAATGGTAAAATGAGTCCAAACATGTCTTTGGGCCATATGAGCTTGAAAAGGGCCAAGAGTCCAATCTACACCAAAAGCCTTATGCCTTCCTATACTTGGGCCAAGACTAGCCTAGATTTTCTAAGGGGTTGGTTCAAGGTTTTCTTGGGCTAGGCCCATGAATGCACTTGGGTGCTAAGAAGCCTCACCAAAATTACTAACGTACTTGCCTCTCTAATCCTTAGCTCATTAACACTAAGTACCAACATTAATGTTAATCCCACTATCAACTTTAATGAAAGTGATTAACCCAAAAATAAA
This sequence comes from Juglans regia, assembly GCF_001411555.2. Taxonomy (NCBI): domain Eukaryota; kingdom Viridiplantae; phylum Streptophyta; class Magnoliopsida; order Fagales; family Juglandaceae; genus Juglans; species Juglans regia. The sequence goes on along the minus strand of NC_049901.1, from coordinate 28,023,339 downwards.
AGTCTAATCTAGAGTACTTAAGGGTTAATCAAGAGTTAACTAAGCGGGGTGTTACATGGCATAACATGCAATAGTGAATAGTTCGTGACATGACATATATGTAATATATGGCATATGTAACATGACATACTTGCAACAGATATAACTACGTGATAGAATATATTATGTAACAGATAAGTATTTCGTGAGAACATACACATGTGTAACAGATAAATATGTAATGACGTGGCATGACATGACATATAAGATAACATACAACATAATTGTAGTTCCCTTACCCATCACAGATGCACAGTAAACTGTTAGTAAATTAAGAGCTAACTTACCTAGGTCTTCGTGTTTCTAAGCAAAAATTTAAGCGCGATTACGAAGAACTGAAAGTAGTAATTTGTAAAAGTTAGAACTTAATCACTAACAATTAGAAATGTGAAAAAGAGATGACTTAGAGTAAAATTATCATTTTACCCTTTACATGTAGAAAAATGACAATTTTACCTCTAACTTAAGGATTAGCATCCTAACTCTAAAAATCTCAAAAATTTACATTTCTTATGTAAATTTTATCCTAAACTCAAATATCAAGTTAGAAAATTTTAAAACAAAACACAACTATAGAAAACTCACTATAGCCGAAACATCCATAGGTAATTTCTCTTTATTTTTGTTACAATTTCTTCCAACTTCAAAACTCATGATTAAAACAAAGTTTTGCAACAACGATTTTCCTATCCTAATTTTAAAAATATACTTAAAACATCTTTTAATAAAAATCTAATAATCAACACCAAACTTTCTGTAAAAAGACCCAAACTTTCTAACAAAAAGGCAAACCATTGAATCACAAGTTTTGATCTTAATCAAAACATCTCCAAAAATTCAAAAAAATCAAATCATACAACAAACATATTCTTAACATCATCTTAAGATTAACCATGCTTTAAATCATCAAACAAAAGTTACCAAAAATCACAAAACAACATTTAGAGTTTTCAGTTATACACTTAGTCCAAAAACAAAAACTTTTCCTTAACTAGTTTTGATCAATCTCTTGATCTATGGCTTAAAACGATGAGATCTTCAAACTAAAATATCACATGGTTTAAAAAATTTGTCCTAAAGAATATCCAATCATCAAAATTAAAATCACACGGCTAAAAATCAATAAAACATGGATCTAACCCAAAACAACAAATTTTAGGTCTAACTGAAATCCTCTTCAATAGAAAAACTATATCTTTGAAACTAGTACTAAATATATTCAAAATAATATCATAATATGTATATAAGTGGCTTAGGATCATTAAATAAAAATATCAAATCCATTGGAGTAAGATTAAACCACGAAATATTCAAATTTTCTCAAAATATAAATTGTTTTTTCACTTTTAGTTTCTAAGTTTCTATACCTAAGAAAATATTTCATCAAAAGCTTTAGTCATATAACAAATCCTCAATTAAAATTCATAAACACATGTGAACAACACTCCATAAAATTTTCGGACCAAGATATGTCCTTTAACTCGGTCAAAAACTCCAAAATATAGCACACTCTCCAATTTAACTCCCAGAAGAACATTTCCATAGTTAAAACCACTTTTGACCAACATTCATGAATGAGTCATTGCAAGAAAATACTTAAAGAGGGTCAAAATGTGCCACGCAAAATGACTCAGAAAACTATCCGAGAGAGCTCTTTTGGATTTTTCTCTAAGAGCGGGGTGAAGAAGTGATGAAATGGAGTGAAGTGTGTCTTGCCAAACTTTAGACTTCTAGAGAGGGGAGGTATGGGCTTGAATGACCTTTGATTGGAGGTGCCTATGTCACATAATTTGAAAAATAGTGAGAGGCAAGGACTGCCTGTTGCTGCCTTTTAATATAGAGGGTGATGAGGTAGATTTCCCCTCTCACATCAAGGCACTATTGGGTGCAGCCAAGGGCAGTGGATGGCCTGCCTTGTCAGGGAGGAAACCTTTTCAAGAAGTTTTGCCAAAGTGGCCAAATTCGTGGGCCTTGGTGGGCCTCAACCAAGTGGACTTCAATTTGGGGCTTAGAGAGTATTTAGTTTGGGTTTGGGATGCTATTAAGCCCAAATCTAATTTTTCTTGACCCAATCAAAATTCCAAAGTTTAAAGGGTTGGATAATGATGTCATAACATTAATTTGAGAAATTAATAGCATGTGAAAGTGATTTAATAAAGTAATTAAACACAATGCTAGAAATTGGATAAAAAAAGGGCTTGTAGGCCAACTTTAGGGTTTGGAAAAACCATTTAGGGTTTCAGTTTTCAACCAAGCTTTTAAGGTTTCAATTGGATCCCAACCATTTAGGGTTTTACTAGGGCTAAACCCTATTTGGTTCGGCACAATTTGGTTGATCAGACGGAAAACATGGTTTTGCTTATATGGCATGATCTTACACATTGATTCCTTCACAAACCATCTCATTTTTTCTTTTTGTGCCAAGTGTCCAATACTATTTACCAAGTGTGGCTAAGTTCCTGCTAAGTGCCTAAATAAAACTTCTCTAACTTAATTTAGACATTTCGCACTGTGAGTTTGAAAACACTACACTACATGCTACTATAAAGGTTACTATTCATTCCAGGAAAGTGAAATATAAATTTTGCATTGTAAAATCCTAAATATTCATACAAAGTTAACTATGCAATTCGTTTTCAAACAAGCGTTTCGTCCAAAAACTGAAAATGGGATTATTGAGCCATAAAATCCTAAATAATCAACTGAGTCTAATGGCTCAGACCATAACTCAATTTGACTCTTCTAACTACATTTAATAAATAAAAATCACATTTTTGGCACCATAGTGAGTGATAACTCTGGCAATGCTGACAAACTTTAAAACCTACGCGATTGGTCGAATTGTGAAAACTTACAGTATTATCATGAGGTTCCTAAAACCTACGTTGTGATGGATTTCTTGCGGAGTCTTCAACTCATTTTAATTTATTTCATGTTTATAACCACCTAGGTGAGGATGATGAATACGAGCAGACATGCCAGGATTAAAAGGAGCAGAAGAAGCAGTCGTTTTAATTTCAGACTTCCTAAAATAAAATTTTCTTTTATGATAAAGATTTTATTCAGTTTATTCATTTTATTCATTTAAAATTTTTGGAAGATATTTAGGGCATGCTTGGATGTTGGAATGCACTTAGTTGAGCTGAATTTGGTTGGATTGGTAAGGGTTTATGATTTTATGTTTTTGAGTTAACGTTGTTTGTGGTTCTTTTACAGGAATGGTTTTCTTGCTAAGTATTTTAGTATGTCTTGTCTGATGTAGTTTTCTTTCGGTTAGAGGCTTTCAGTAATTTTGACACCTAGTGTAAGAACTTTCTTGCTTATCTTGTTACCCCAGGTGCCGGTTTGTAATCACGGTTTTCCTCTGCCACAAGTGAGGGTTTATTAATAAAATTTGGGACAGGGTCACTCATGGACAGGTGAACCTTGGCTCTTCTATATAAAAAAAATGGTTGAGAGTTTGCATCCGTAAATCACTCAGCTGAGTTTACACTGTTGCGATGTAACCCATCCCTGACATTGCAGAATTTCTAACTTCTCTGCTTTTTGCAAAATTAATTTCTTTCCGTTATAACTCCTCTGTCTCTCTCTCTCCCTCTCTCTTTCCCATCCTCCTTCTTCCCCAACCCGTTTGTAACCAAGCCCAAAATTTCATTTCCGTCACCATGCCATCTTGAATGCTAACAGAGGCATCTTCTCCATACCCATTGAAATTGGCATCACAATCGGTACCCAATTAAACCACTCTTCGCAATTAGAGCCAATTTCTAACTCCGATCATCCCCCACAGTCGAGAGCTTCAATTTGAGGATACTATCTGTTACAGCTGGTGTTCTGTGTCAATGAAAACACTTCCCACCGTCAACCCCTCCAACGTCTGCAACCCTTGTGCTCCAATAGTGCCTAAAGTTTTTACAGAGTAATTGTCGTCTGAACTGCTGCAGCCCTCTGGCTTTTGCAATCGACGTGCTAAATAAACAGTAGGTATCTAAGTAAGTCTAATTTGGTCAAACTGATCTCTGCCCATCTGCATGCAACTTTATTTCCAATCTCTCAACTCATAAGTGCTATGGTAAACCTGCATCTCCTCTATAGATCTATATTGTGGTGCCCTCATTTGTTTCTTTTGTATTGAATATTCTATATAATTCCACCATGATAAATCAAGATGCCCCACCAGCATCTTACTATGGAAGCAGAGCTCCTCCACAGTTAAGCTTCACGACCGAAGGCTTAACATTAAGAGATCACCAATCACAACTCTGAGGACTCGCTCTTACTAGGTAAGCAACGATCTCAACTTCTTGTTCTCATTTCACCATACATGCATTTCATAAGAATTTTGTCGAATATGTGGAGTGCATTTTGAGTCACTACCCCTTTTTTTAATTGCTGATCAAATTTTGAGTTGTTAACTATGTAAAGTGTGTTGGCTTGTGTTTAATGAAAGTGCTCTTACTATGTTGGCTTGATTATAAAAGGCATTCTACTTTAACCTTTGGGACTTGGTGATTGACCATAAACAGGCACCAAGATTCCCACACTCCATTATAGAAAAAAGCATTATTTTAAGCTCTGGGAGACAGATATTCACTAAAACTATTCTTCTTTGGTATATAAACAACCAATTAAAGGGGGCTTTATGCTGATATAAATGCCTTTGTCAGCTCCACCTCTAAATGATGGGCAAGTTGGGGCTTAGGAGTTGGTGTGAGTGAAGGGAAAAAATGGTAACATAAATTGCTGTAAAAGATTTGAGTTGTGGTGACAAGAGTGGTTGTATGTATGCATGTATTTCCTAGAATTAAAAAGAACAAAAAGGTAAGATTGATAAGTGGAATGTGAATAAGATGGCGCACATCAAGCAGAGGCCAAGTTGGTGAAAACATTTCCCTCACTTCATTTTCATAAGCTGAATGATCATTTCATGCTTCATGCCAATTTAGCTTTACAACAATGCTTGGCCTGTCTTTAAGTGCATGCTCTTCCATATTCACCACTGAATTGTGAGTCAACAACATCAACCTTTTTTTTTTTTGTTTCCCTCAATCATTGTCATTATGTTTGCCAAACTGTTCTTTAAAAAAAAAAATCTTATATTCCCAACCACCCTTTTAAAAAGTTCTTTTTGTGGGTATAAAACTTGGGTAATGAATTGAGGTGCGTGAAGAGGTAACAACTAGATGTCTTATCACCATTTTAAAATTTGAATATGTGCTTTCTTAGGTTTCAATATTCATGAAACACATATATCCAGTTTCATGTTAGTTATGGAAATCCTTTGTGAGTTTGAGGGGGGGATATTATGGGCAACATCTATGGGAGGATGATGCCACATAATGTAACATCCAGACCCCAAAAGTGTAATTTTAATTATTATCACTATTACTAGATTTAAGATCTATTTTAAAATAGTGATTTTATTAGAATGGGTGAGTTTCTTCCACTGTCTTCACCTGTAAGCCTCAGTGTTTATCTCCTAGTTGATAAGTTTCCTAATGGGAAACCAAACTCCCAACTCCAAACTCTATCCAATCTCCTTATGATCCACGATACCCCTTCTCCTTGCCTATTAAACCCACCCCGAGACCTGTAGAAATAAACACAAGAAGCCTTATACACATAGCCACTGTAGCAGCTTCTACAAACCGAGAACCCACCTCCCTCAACCAAGTCAGCCACCTCATCGGAAACTACCACAGAAGCCGCTAACGGTGAGCTTTCCCCCACCTCGACGTACGTTGTCCCCGTTTGAACCCAACCTGTCGATTTCTTTCTCCCTCTTTATCAGCAGTGACTCTTTGGCCGTGTGCTTGTGCTACCATCGCCAACCACCTCAAGGGACTTCAGAGTACCACTCTCGGAGCCAGAAATCACCGATGAGCCTAACCCAGGTAAACCCACTTTCTTCTGGTAAGTCCTCGACGAGATCCCTCTCTCCCTGTGATTTTCAGTTCTCGGCATAGCAGAGCCTTTCTCTCTAACTCTCTCTTCCTCTCTTGGTGTCACACCACCATAGGGACCTCCTAGTAGCACCGCCGAAAACTCCCAGCCACCCAGAGCTATCGTTGCAGCTGATCCTCCTCTCAGTGAGTATCGCACGACACCTCCCCCCACTCACAAACGTCTCTCAGACTGTGTATTCTACCTTTGATATTAAAGTGGGCCATGGGCCTTAAGCCCATTCGGCCATAAGCCTTATAGGAGGCTAATCTTCCATAAAGGGCTTTTATCCCTGAAATTAGGATGGGCCTTGAGCCCATTCGGCTAGTGCTTCCTTAAGTTGGTATTGGGCCTAGTTTTTTTAAATGAACGTGTGTTGGGCTTATCTTAGAAACTATAATAATTTAAGTGGGTTAATTTTGGGTTGACAGAAACTGTTTTATTGTTTTAAAGTGGGCTGGTGGTGATTTACAAAGAACAATGACTTGGTGATTTTAATTCAACTATTTCCTTTAATAGGAGGACTTGGGCTGGCATTTAAGCTAGTTCAAAGTTTTATATGAATAATTATGAACCCAAAGACAATTTTTATAAAAAGTATTTAAGGGATTTGAAAGTATATTTTTAAAGTACATTATGAAGCCTATTATTTTAGTTAAATTCCATTATACGTATTTAATTATGTAGAGTATTACGACACATTTTGCTAGAAAATTAGTAACATCTAGTACCTCGTATAGGTAATACGCTATAAGTTGGAAATCAGGAAGCAACACTGAGAGGTAAAGAGTATGATCATGTAAATGCATGAGTATTGTGAATATTATTGTTATGTATGAAAATATGATGTGCTTATGATGGTTATCTACGCTATGCTAAGAGACAAGTCAAGGTTAGATTTCCTTTTACGATCTTTGATGAAATATGAGATTATGCTCGAATGAATGAATTTGTTGTTTGATTGATTGAATGTTACTAAAATCATATGGAAGCCATGAGATGTTCATGTAGTAATTCAAGTCAAGTATGCCATATAATAAAATAGCCAGATTATGCAAGCCATATCCATGCAATACTTAAATTATGTATGTCATGTTCATATAGTACATAGATCATGTATGCAATGTTCATGTAGTACTCAGGTCATGTATGCCATGGAATGTCATAGAATGTTCAGATCATGTTATGTCATGTCATGTTATGATATACCATGTACAAGAATATGCCATGTTATGTCATATCATGTTATGCTATACTATGTACAAGAATATGCCATGTTATGCTATGTCATGTACAAGAATGTGCCATGTTATTCTATGCCATGTGCAAGAATGTGCCATGTTATGCTATGCCATGTACAAGAATATGCCATGTTAGAAATGTTCATGAAGCCTAATAAATTCCCATGCATTAAGAAAGATAAGAAGTTTTAAGACAGTGCCACGGACTCAAGCGTGGTGAACCACAAGTTAAGTGAAACACAGACTCAAGCGTGTTTCACACCAAGATAAGTGAAACACGGACTCAAGTGTCTTTCAATCCATGTAATGCCAGTTAAGTGAAACACGGACTCAAACATGTTTCACTCTATGTTAAGACAAGATAAACAAGTAATTTGCATTCACGTTACATGTTTGCCATGATTATGTATGCTTTCGCTCATGTTAATGATGAATACGTATGCTATATGAATTTGTGACGATATATGTATGTAAAGTTTTTTTCAGAAAGTTATGTTACGTGTATGATTGTAAATCTGTGATGCTGTATGTATGTTATGAAGAGTCTTCAGAAATTAAGTCCATGCTAGACCAAATTATATTTTACGGTATGATGTGCTACTTACTGAATATTCGACATATTTTTGTCTGTCTTCCTGTTTTCTTCCATGTTTAATTCTCACAGATGGTGATTATGATAACGCAGAGCTGGATGGCCAGGAGTAGATTTAGTACAAAGAATTAGGAAGGAATACGTGATATTCACACAATAATTAGAATTCTTTTATGTCATTCATATGATTAGTTTATGTTTTTTTACTTTACGTTCAGCTTTCGAAACAATCATGTTCAATTTAGTATTAATATTTCGATGCTTTTCAATAAATGAGGTATTTCAGGATATAAATCTCTTTACTGGGCATTATGTTATGAATGTTAGTAACATCTCTATCCTACGGGAACGGGGTGTTTACACATAACATTTTCCCATAAAGTTCTGTATGCCAGTACCCTAGGCTAGTATTGATATCTAACAACCATGGACAGCAACAACATGAAATCTATGATGAATGGGTAATTATGTAACACAACTCTATGTATTATGATAATTGCATGTCATGTGATTTTATTATGTGAATGCTTTTCAGTATGGAATCTGTAATGAAGCCCAAGTAGTTGGGCCATGCTGAAGGAAGAAATTGAAGTCTGAAATAAGGGGAAACGGAGCGTTTTGGAGCAGTTTCTAAAGGCGGAAAATGTGGGATTTTAGCTTTTGTTCTAGAAGGCCATTCTGTAATTTTTATGAGATTAGTTTACCATTTTACCCTTTGTATTTAGTTTTAGAATTCTAGGTGTAAGCATATAAGTGGGAAAGTTTGTTACTTGTCTGTAAGGTAATATAGTGGGTGAGAGGGGGGGGGGGGCGTGAGATTTTCATTATGTTTTTACTGAATATTGTTTGAAGCTTTCTCTTAGATATGGAGGTTGGGTATACCTTGAATATACCTGTTATCAATACATCATTCCTTTAAAAATTTCCCCTATTCAATCATTCTTCATATAATATTACAATCCATTAAAATCAGTACATTACAAGCAGTACATTGCAATTTGTATCAGAAACACCGGTCCTTTCTACTTACACAAATGGCTAACAATACTTGATCCAAACATCAAGAAGTCCTACAGAGGCAGGAGGCTCAAAAAGAACGTATGCTACAATAGGAAGAGAGATTGCATTCTATGCGTGCTGACATTGCTCAACTCACGGAAATGGTGAAAACCTTGGTGACCAACCAAATAGCACATGTGGTCCACCGTGACCCCAATGGGCAGCATAACAAGGATTTCCAGGAGTTTAGGCGTGACGGCCACTGAGGTGTGAAGTTTGACTTTCCCTACTCGATGGCACTAATCTAGCAGGTTGGATTTTCAAAGCCTCCCATTATTTTGACTATCACCAAACACCACCATCACAGAAACTATTAATGACATCATATTAGAAGGAGGAGGGGGGGTGCCCTCATATGGTACCAAGATGCAGTTGAAATGGGTTAGTTTAATACCTAGGATACATTTTCTAGAGCTTTGTCACTATGATTTGGACCTATGGCATTCGACAACCCCATGGAAGCCCTCACACGACTCAAACAAGCATCCATAGTAGTCCATTATAAAACCCAATTTGAGTCTCTCTCTAATAGATTGAAAGGACTTCCTAAAGCACACAAGCTAAGTTGTTTTCTTAGTGGGTTAAATGATGAAATCCACATTCTCGTGCGGATGTTCAATCCCTTGACTCTTAATGTAGCGTTTGGTCTCACTAAGATCCAACAGGAGTACCTGACCAGTTCCAAAAAATCTGTGAAAGGTTGACTGGATAAACAGCCACCCTCATCCAGCTCGGGTTCTGGGGTTGGATCTCATTTTACCTAATTTCAGGGGCCTGGACAGAAGTTGTATAAGGCAAGAAGGCAAATCACTTCATCTTAGATGGATGAGAAGAGAAAGAAGAGACCGTGTTACCATTGTGAAGAAAAATGGAACCCTAATCACGTGTGCATATCCCCTAAAGTGTATGTGCGCCAAGGCTGTGAGGAGGAGCTGTATGACAAGGGAGAAGAACTTTTTTTCAATTCTCAATGCCATCACAGGCACTCCTAACCCTAATACCATGCGAATTCGTGGCTCCATTGGTGGAGAAATGGTGTTGGTCTTGGTGGACTCAAGGAGCACACACAATTTCTTGGATCCTTCCATAGCAAAAAGGCACAGTTACATGTGGACCATACTCAAAGGCTAAAGGTGCAAGTGGCCTATGGTGACATGGTGACAATTGCAGGAGCACGTTCAGAGACAGCCCTCAAATTACAAGGTAATCAGTTTCTAGTTCCATTTTATTTGTTGGCCTTGGGTGGGTGTGATGCAGTGTTGGGGATTTCCTTATATTCAAGGAAATCCCAAACATTATCTATGGTTCGAGGTAACTTTTTTTTTACATGAGCTACTTTCGTAGGTTAATGAGTGGGAAGTGCAGCTTACAAATGCCGTAATGTTATCAATACATGAATTTGAAGTTTATGCAAATTTAACATTTGCAGAAATGTCATGTGCAATGGATGTGGTCATGATCGATGCATCTGTGTCGACTTCAGTAACTAATGCATATCTAAATCGGTATCACCGGGTTATCCAAAATATCTTGTGTGTATGTGATTTCGATATGAAATTCACATTCGTATACGCCGGGTGGGAGGGTACAACCCATGATGCTCGCGTTTTAATTGATGTGTTAAGGCGTTCGGAGTCCAATTTTCCATGGCCTCAAAACGGAAATTTGTACACATTATTTAATTTGTACATTTACAGTTTGCGGTAATTTCTACCATCTTTAAAAAAAAATTAATGTTGTACTAAATTCTCAAGTTATTATTATTTTGTAGATTCTGCATTTCCATGCGCCGAACGATTTATGTCGCCGTATCCAAGAGTGAGTACCATAGATATGAACATTATGGCAATTATACCTTCCAAGAATATAAAGATCTATTTAATTATCGGCATTCATCCCTTCGGAATGTCATTGAATGAACTTTCGGTGTATTGAAGAGGCATTTTCGAATTTTAAATTTAATGCCCCCAGACCTTCCAACTCAGCAACAATATCTTGTTGTTGCATGTTGTACAATACATAACTTCATCCGCACGGTTACACCTGATGATGTGCTATTTAAAAAGTATAATGATCCTGATGATTATCGAGGTATTAATGCTGATCATAGCACCCGTGAACAATCTCATGTTCCTGACATGTTGACTGTATCAGCACAGGCGAAGGCCACAACCAAGGATGCTATTGCACTACCTATGTGGGGCGCATAGTACTAGGCAACAAGGAAACACCTAATTTTCAACATGGTGTAGCAATGTTTTTGTTCATGTCAGGATCAAACAATAGATCGTAAATTGGAGACACATTATTTACATATATCAATGTTTAGTATAAAGATATTATTTTTTGTTGGAAATGCACTTGTTGTTGCATCGTAATTAAATTTGAAGTACAACATCGAATTTTGACTTTTACTATTTTACTCATACCAGTGCTTTTACAAAACGCGATGAGTGAAATAACTACATTGCGCATGTGTGTGAGTTTTTTATTTTTCTAAGCTGAGTCTACAATTTTGTTACTACTAATTAAATAATATATAAACAAATAATGGAATAAAATGTGGGCATGATAATGTTGTATTTTATTGATAATTATTTTATTCTATTTTATAAATTTGGAGTAAGAAAAAATTTGCATACAGAAAGTAGTGATAAATTATTTTTTTACTGATGGAATTTATGTTTGATTTATGTTATTTATTAGTAAAAGAAATAATAAATTAATTATTCAATCATTACAACAACTTTCCAATCATTGGTGTGTCCCATACCTTTTTCAAGTTCCCATAAATACATCTAAACTCATCTTAACATCAAACACATCTAAACTCATCTTAGTTGGGCTCCACAAAATTCACTTCACCATCTCAACTCACTACTATTCATGGAGAACTCAACTTAGCTCAACTCAGTTCAACATCAACGCACAGCCTTTATTAGACAAATCTTGTTATGAAAGAAATGCTAATTTCATGTTATTCAATATGAGATCTCTTACCGGGTTTATTTTATGAAACAAACGTGACACTCCTAGCCTACAGAAATGGGGTTTTACAATTTGGTATCAAAGCTAGTCGAGAGATTCTGCAGACTTTTTGGGAAAAAAAAACTTTTATAAATAATTCTAAAATTAGGTTACCTAGGCCCTGGCACTAGAAATCACCCAAATCAAGAAGGATCTTCTAGATCTAGCCAGAATGTTAACCCGAACCCTCCTGTCACAGCTGCTACCCAATTCTTCCAATCAATGGCTAGTGGCCAATTTACGGCGTCTAGAGCTCCACAGGCCGGTTTTACCTTGGAACAATTTTCTTGCTAGCACCCCCTACTTTCAACGGCAGATTGAATTCTATAAACGCTGAAAGCTGGATTGAACGCATGTAGTAGATTTTTGAAGTGCTCTACTGCATGGATGATCAGAAGGTGAAATATGCCACTTACCACTTGACTGGCATGGCAAACTAGTGGTGGATGTCGACATGGGCATTGTTTCAATTGGAGTTAGGGGAAGAATGTCCCCATTTCTTGGAAATGCTTTAAAAGAACCTTTCTAGATAACTTTTTCCCACAGACCCTTTGAGAATTGAGAGCTCACCAATTTATGGATCTCACTCAAGGAACAATGATGGTAGCACAATATGCTTTGAGATTCATGGAGTTGTCCCGTTTCGCCAATTACTTAATTCCATATAAGGAAAAGAAAGTTGAGAAGTTCGAGCACGAATTGGATCGTAGGATTCGAGAACGTGTACATACTTTCAGGATTTGGAGTTTCACAAAGCTGGTCACCCAAGCTACCATTGCTGAAGAAGACCTCCAGGAGAACATTGAGTACAACAACCAAAGGAAGCGCCAACAACAACACCAACTACTCCAATCAGCGTCGTATAAGGACAAGAGGCCTCACAGCGAAAATCATCAAGGGCAACCACAAGTAGGATAAACTTACCCCATGTGTCCAACATGTGGCAAAAGGCATATGAGAAAGTGTCTGTATCGCTAGAACGTGTGTTTCAAGTGCGGAAAGTCGAACCATCTAGCTCGGGACTGCCCAATAAAGAGAACCAGCTACAGCAAGAGTATATTGCCTCACCCTTGATGACGCTGAAGCGTCAAACGATGTAGTCACAGGAATCTTTCCTTATCCTAAATTTAGATATGTATATATTCACAAATATGTATAGGTACTTTATTGTTATTTTCACGTCATGCCTCCATTTTATTCGATTCTCGTGCCACTCATTCTTTCATTTCCAATCACTATGCACCTTTGACTGAGAAGATACCTGAGCCACTAGAACCTAGTATGTCTGTTGCTACACCCTTGGGAGAACATATCATTTGTGATTTTATTTTAATTGGATGTCAGATAGAGATTCAAGGGAGAATTCTACCTACGGACTTAATCTTATTTAATATGTCTGGATTTGATGTGATTCTGGGAATGGACTGGTTATCCCAGGACTGTGCCTATGTAGATTGCTTTAATAAGAGAGTAGTCTTTAAATCCATAGATGGAGAGGAGTTTAGTTTACAGTCTGTACGAGAAAGTTCCCCGCCTCGTGTAATCTCAGCTATACAAGTCACCCGACTATTAAGACAAGGGTGCACGGGATTCCTAGCGAGTTTGGTCTTACCACCAGTAGATGAACTCAAGGTTGAGGACATAAAAATAATTAGAGAATTTAGAGATGTGTTTCCTGTAACACCCTGTATTTTAGTGTATTTTAATGAAGGAATTGTTTTATTGATTCAGAATTTATTATCTTGTTTTAAAATTATTGGATTTTTAATTAGGCTATTTTTATGATTTTTAGTTTACGAAAATTATTTTTTTTGAAGTGCTTTCTTTAAATTAATTATTGTTATGTGTTTAAATTTCTTCTCGAATTAAATTAACTTGTTGTTGGGTTTAATTATTTATTTTCATTTTAATCACTGGGTTTGAATTATTTTATTTCACTTGCTGTTTTAAAATCGTTTCCGTTGGATTATTTTTGTGACCCAAGTTATGAGGATTGGACCTCATTTCTTTCCCTATATTTTCTCTTTCCTCTCTTCTTTTTCCTTCCTTTTTCTTTTCTTCCTTTCTTTTCTTTCTTCTTCTTCTTTCCCCTCCTGCGCGACCCAGCCCCTCCCTCTCCCCCGTGCATTTTTTCGTCCGCCCAGCCCACCGCCACCTTTCCGCCGTGACTTGCACCGCCCAGCCCAGTAGCTCCCCCACCCACCGGCGACCTTCCCCCTCCGATCTTAGCCTCCCCGGCGCCGCCGTTAGCCTCCACGCGCCACACGAAGCCGCGGCCTTCTCTTCACTCCAGCGCCGCCGTTGGCTACCATTTCTTCACCACTTCATCCTCGACCTCCAACCAACCCATTGGACCCAACCCCACCTCCGATCCGTCACCGGTGAAGCACATCCAACTTCATTTCCGTTTTGGGTATTTTTGGCCTTAAACCACCCTTTGCGCGGCCACCCATCAACCATCACCGACATCCCTAGGCCCTACCCTATCAATTTCGGATCTTCGTTTGCACCCGTTGAAAAGTGGGTATCTGTGACCCATGGCCACAGTGTATTTTGCACTGTTCCGCAGCTGTTTTTCCACTTCTTGCACCTCCGTGATCCTCCAGAAATTATTATATAACATTGTAAGTATTTTTCAAAGAATTATTGTGAATTTAATGTATTTTTGCACTAGCACGTTACACTGTATTTAATTGCTGATTGGTTTTGCCGGACTGAATCCGAGGAGTAACGGGGTTGATTGGATTGGGTGATGGAGTTGTTAGTATGATTAGTTTAGACTATGAGATTTGCTGGCGGTTCGGGTTTAAATATTGGTGTTTTGTGTATGATGTGGGTTGTGGCGGATATTGGTGATTTTAGAAAGTGATGATATATTTTGGGATTATGAAGGTTTTAAGTTTTGAGAAATTTAAAATAGGTTATTTAAGAAGCTTAGGTTTAAATATCGAAATACATGATTGATTGGAAACTTACGGAAATTACGTGATTATCTTTATAGGTGACGATTTATAGTCGACTCGACATATTTGAGGAAAATTCTGGAAAAGTTAAGTCGTCCAGGTAAGCGGGGTTCCTATACTAGATTTGCATAAAAAGAAATGAACTGAGGTTGATTTGTAAAAATCTGCATGTTGTTTTTTTAAAAAAATAAAAAAAAAGATAAAGTGAAAAACAACCTCAGTATAAGTTTCGCATTCCCTCATGAGATACGTATGAAAGAGAAAAGAAATGTTTTTGACATGAAATGTGTAGACATGAGCAATATTTGACATGTTTCTGAAATATGCAAAAGAGCGAATATGATATCATTGAGATTTTTATGCATGTGATATGAAATGATTTTGATCTTTTTTTATCAAATGGAAATGATATGAATATATTTCGCACATGTTTTGATATGATATGGATATGATAAAACTTTGGCATACTTATCTGTTCTGAATATGGTTCTGAGATGATGATACTGGTTCATGTGATATGGTTGGTACCACCATGATATGATAGAGTGCACCCACTTTGAAAACAAAGTGGTCTTTTTACGTGTTCTTTCCTGTGTGCACACTCGGGGCTCCGAGATTGAAAAATGGGAAGTTCACCACATGATACATGCCTGGTTTGGCCACCGGAGATAGCACAACCCTACCACGGGGGTTAAACATGGTATATGATATGATATGATAAAATGAAGATGTTCAGTTATGTTATGCCAAAACGCTTTTGAATATGAAATGGATTCTTAAATATGAATTGTTGATTTTGAGTATGAAAAGATTGAAAAGTCACTCTGATTTTCTGATAACACGTTTTTTTCTGAGATCTGCATATAAAAATAAAATGTTTTTGTTTCTGCATACTGAACTTTCTGAAAAGGCTCATGTTTACATACTAGTATATGTTCTCTGCTTACTGAGTTGTTGATAACTCACCCCTTATCTCCACCATCTTTTTCAGATGATTTGAATGTTTCAGTTGAGGATAAAGGATATGGAGCATGGGTGAGAAGAGTTAAGAATGATGGTTTAAGCATAGAAGATTTATATGGGTATTGAAAATTTTCATTCAGTAAGCTTGTTGTGTTCTGATGTTGTGATTTGTCGGGAGATTGATGTTTATATTAAGACTTTGTATTGTCTTAGAATAGTTATTCTGGAGTAAGTGATGTAAATATATGAGTATTTTGTGCGATAGAGAAAAATTAGAGTATGTACTATGTGGAAGAAAAATGATTTTTAAGTGACATGAGTTAACTCTCCGAACCCTCGAGAACGGGGCGTTACATTTCCCGAGGATCTTCCAGGGTTACTGCAAGATAGGGAAGTGGAGTTCGTGATTGATCTCACTCCATGAACGGCGTCTATATCTAAAGCACTCTGCCACATGGCTTCAATTGAGTTAAGGGAACTCAATGATTGGTTACAACAGTTACTAGAAAAAGGTTTCTACACCCCAGTGTATCCCTGTGGGGCATTCCGGTACTTTTCGTAAAGAAAAAGGATGGATCTATGTGTTTGTGTATTGACTACAAGGAGTTAAATAAGGGAACTATCAAGAACAGATACCCTCTATGACGAATAGTTGCCTTATTTGATCAACTTCAGTGAGCACAAGTATTTTCTAAGATAGATTTGTGATCTGGATACCATTAGTTGAAGGTTAAGGAGGCAGATGTGCAGAAGACAGCTTTCCGGACACAGTATGCACATTATGAATTCCTTGTTATGCCATTTTGTTTAACTAATGCCCCTGCAACTTTCATAGATCTTATGAATAGGGTATTTAAGGATTATTTGGACCAATTTGTGATAGTCTTTATTGACAATATTCTCATTTATTCTCAGAGCAACAGAGAGCCTGAGGAGCGTTTGAGGATTGCCCTTGAGACACTAAGAGAAAAGAAGTTGTATGCAAAATTTAAGAAATACGAGTTCTGGTTACAAGAGATTGCCTTTTTGGGACACGTGGTGTCAGCAAAAGGACTTTCAGTGGACCTAGCGAAGGTTGAGGCAGTGGTAAAATAGGCCAAGCCTATAGTAATGTTAATGAGGTACGAAGTTTCTTAGGTCTTGTTGGTTACTAAAGAAGATTCGTAAAAGGATTTTCAAGTATTGCAACTCTAATGATAGAGTTGATAAGAAAGGATGAGAAGTTCTTATGGATAGATGAGTGTGAGGACAGCTTTCAAGAATTGAAGAAAAGATTAGTGATGACACCAGTTCTTACAGCTCCCTCAAGAGATGGAGGATTTTTCATATACAACGAAGCTTCACTAAAAGGTTTAGGTTGTGTTTTAATGCAGAATGGGAAAGTTATTGTATACGCTTCCCGACAGTTAAAAACTTATGAGCAAAATTACCTGACCCATTATCTGGAACTGGCAACAATGGTATTTGCCTTGAAATATGGAGACATTATCTTTATGGTGAAAGGTGAGAGATTTATACCGATCATAAGAGCCCGAAATATTGTTTCACACAAAAAGAGATGAATATGAGACAACATAGGTAGTTGGAACTTCTGAAGGACATTGATTGCAGTATTAACTACCATTTTGGCAAAGCAAACGTCATAGCTGATGCACTTAGTCGAAAGTCATCCTCTGGTACCCTGGCTATGATGTATACTTCCAAGAAGCATATACTACTAGACATGGAGTGAGCAGGTATTGAGGTAATCAAGGACACTCAATCTAAGATAAATTGTTTGACCTTAGGTTCAACATTGATAGATCAAATTAAAGTTGTCCAAGCTAGTGATACAAAATTGATGAGGATTAAAGGAGAAATATAAGAAGGTAAGAGACCTGATTATCTAGTATTAGATGATGGCACCCTGAGATTTAGGAGAAGATTATGTGTACCCAATGATAAAGTAATCAGAGATTTCATTTTGAGAGAAGCCCATTGTTCACTGTACACAGTTCATCTGGGGAGCACCAAGATGTATCGGGATTTAAAACAACACTTTTGGTGGAATAGGATGAAGCGAGAGATAGTGACATATGTAGAACAGTGTTTGACATGTCAACAAGTCAAAAAGCAGAGCATCAGAGACCCTTAGGTACACTTCAGTCTCTCCCTATACCAATATGGACTTGGGATGAGATCAGGATGAACTTTGTTTCAGGGTTTCCGAAGGCGGTAGGAGGTTAGGATGCGGCATGGGTAATTGTTGATCGACTCTCAAAATCAACCCATTTTATTTCTGTTCAGATGAGATACTCCATGGATAGACTGGCAGAGTTGTACATTAGAGAGATTGTTAGATTACAAGGGATTCCATCTAAGATCATCTCTAACAGAGATACCCAATTCACTTCAGTTTTTTGGAGAAAGGTACAGAAGGAGTTAGGAACTCAACTGGCTTACAACACGACATTTCATCCTTAGACAGATGGTCAATCAATTAGAGAAGACAATTTAGATCTTAGAAGATATGCTCAGAGTGTGCGTGATGGAATTTAAAGGTAGTTGGACTAAGTATCTACCCCTTATCGAGTTCGCATATAATAATAGTTACAAGGAAAGTATTCAGGCAGTGTCGTATGAAATTCTGTATGGACGTAACGCCCCTCTACTGGGATGAAGTAGGAGAGTGGAGGATACTTGGGCAAGAAATTATACAAGACATGTGAGAAAATATCAGTTATCAGAAAGAAGCTCGCAATAGCACAAGAGCGATAGAAGAAATATGCGAACCAACGACGACGAGAATTAAAATTTGAGATAGAAGACAAAGTACTCTTGAAGGTTACACTGATGAAAGGGATAATGCGATTTGGTAAAAAGGGAAAGTGATGTAGGATAGAAATGAGAATAGAAATAGAAGTAGAATAATAGCAAATAGAGAAGAAACAACCAGAAAGAGAAGAAAAGAAGAACCAGAAGGAGAAGAGAAGAAGACAAAAGCAAGAGAAATGGAGACTGGAAGGAGGCGGCTGCACAAGCGCACAATTCTTAATTCTTCAACAATTAACATTTAGTATTTCATTACAAGTATTTATATAGGAAAATAACAAAACCCAAGTAAACCTTAAAAAGGTTATGGGCTAAAGCCCAAGCCCAAGCCCATTAAAATAAAGAAAACATAAGTAAAAATAACCAAAATAACAGTAATAAAAAGATGTCCTCATCAACTCTCCCGGGGTGGGAAAAAAAACTCGACTCCGTCGAGTGAACAAAACACAATAAGGCTGCAATCAATCACCCAACCATAAGCTAAGTGGTTGAGCAAGCTTCTTCTGACGTCCATAAACACGAATGAGAGGAGGCCTGAATCTGGTATCCCCATCAACTCTCTTGGAACGGGTGGACGGTGATCCGGCAGGAGAAGATCTAGCTGACTCTGATAGAGCTCCAATAAATCTAAATCAAGCTGCTGAAGTGTCTCTCTGGGATCTACCCAACGAACAAGGAAATGCTGAACCTCTCCATCATTGGTCAATACCATCTGTTCATCTAAAATAGCATCAATTTTATCTTTGTGTGCTGTGATAGATGGCATTGGAGTAGTAATAACGAAAGGGTCAAGGTCAAGGTCAAGGTTCACAAATGGAGGTAGAAAAAGATCATTGGAGGAATTGAAATGGCATTTGTAAGCAACTAAGTCCTCAACATTGAAAGTAGAGTGACAACCAAAATATGATGGAAGATCAATAACATAGGCATTTGGATCAACATTCTTTAAAATTTTAAAAGGACCAGCACTACGTGCTTGCAATTTTGGAACGGATCTAGGTGGACGCCGTTTCAGTCTAATTCGGATCACAACATAATCCTCAATACGCAAATCAACTCGAAGTTTATATGATGCATTATTGGCTTCATGTTGTTTATTGATCTCAATATGTAAATCATGAAAATGTTGTACAAATGCCTTAACTGATGCAGACACACTAGCATGTAGGGACATGAGAATAGGATCTAAAAGCTTCCTAGGTTTATAACCATGAACGACTTCAAAGGGACCCATGCCTAAAGACCAATTCACAGAAATGTTACACGCAAAGTGAGTGCTAGGGAGGATCAAAACTCAATCCCGAAGATTGTCCTGGACCAAACATCTTCTAAAATTGCCAGGACTGCGGTTAACAACTTCAGTTTGACCACCCATCTGAGCAAGCGCCACTATTGGAGACTCCAACGGGACCTCCATAACAACCACAACAAACACAACAGAGTTACCCACATGTGTATGCTCACACTCCGTAGGGCTAATGATATTTACCCCTTTTCGTTCCATAATTTTCTTTGCTTGCTGTGAACCAATAGGTTTTGGAGGTAACAGATTAAGGTGAATCTTCTTCCCATTAAACACAAAGGAACATGAATTGGATCGACCATGGATGGTTACATCCAAGTCGAACAACCAAGGTCGACCAAGAATGATATGACCGACATCCATAGGAATGACATCACACCATATATGATCCTTATACTCTAGGAACTGGATGGGCACCAAACAACACTCTTTTATAGCTATGGAAGAAGTATCGACCCAAGAGACACTATAAAGCTGAGGCTGAAGAACTGGCTTCAACCCAAGATGTGACATAGTAGCCACAGAATCCGCATTAATGCAACTACCACTATCCACAATGATTTTACAACCCTTATCATTGATTTTGATATAAGTATGAAAAATGGCATGACGACACCAATCATCAGTATCTTTGGGCTGGGTAAGGGTACAACGAACAACACTTAACCGGAGTGTGTCGGGAACAAAGGGCATAGAACCTAGACCCATAGGGAGGGTCCGAATGCAACCTAAGAAGGTATCTTCATCATCACCCAAATCACCAAACTCTTCAAGCTTAGGCTCATAGACTTGATCTTCTAATGGCTTATCACCAACACCCTCATGTTCTTCAATGACCAAAGCTCGACTAGGACAATTGGAGGCAATATGGCCAAAACCCTTACAGTTGAAGCACTGCAAGCGAGAGGAAGTCCTAGGAATTTCAGGACCTTTACCCTTATTTTCCAGTACAGGAGGAACATTAGATGGGGGAGGCCCTAGAAGAGACTTAGGGGAAAAAGTGGATGCTGGGGTAATGGACGGGCGGTTGTCACCACACTTTCCATGCGGAGTCCTAGTAATCGACTCATAATCTCGGACTAAAGAATAAGCGTGGTCAAGAGTAATGACACCCCGAAGGACAAGCTCGTGCTTAAGATCATCTTTTAGGCCTTTTCTAAACCTACTCAAGGTCATGGCCTCATCCTCAACTACATGACATCTCATTCGTAACTCATCGAATTGAGTAACGTACCCAGTCACTGGCCGATTGCCCTGTGTGAGGGCATTCCATTGGTCCAATAAATTACCCCTATAAGATTGGGGTAAGTACTTCTCTTGAAGGCGGCATTTCATTTCTTCCCAACTCCCAACAGGAAGCGCATAACACCTCTCAAGAAGATCCTCTACACTTTCCCAAAAGAGTTGGGCAGTGCCAGTTAATTTCAAGCTGGCGAATTCAACTCTCCGATCCTCAGGAACCCCATACCAAGTAAAGAAACGATCCATATCCTTAATCCATTGAGTAAAAACTCGAGGATCTAAACAACCATCAAAAGTAGGGGCATCTAACTTGATGTTTCTAAATAAGCGCTCTTCATGACGAGTAGGAGACTGAGTACCCTGACGGTAATAGTCTCGTCCTCGCTCACGATCATAATCCCTTTCCCCACGATCATGTCTAAAGTGTTGTCGACCACCTCGTCGATGACGATGGTCTCTATTATGGGACACTTCAGAATTGTTAGATGAATGAGGGGGTTCCTCCAAATTGTTCAACCTAGCAACTAGGTCCCTGTTCTCCTCACGAGTAGCAGTCACCTCAATTTGGACAGCCACTAATTGAGTTTGTAAATGCTGCTGGTTAGTGGCTAATTGAGCTAATTGTCGGGTGAGGGCATCAAATTGGGAAGGATCCAAAATGTACTAGAACTAGGGGTGACAAGACGACCACTACGCAACTGCATGCAATGCAATACCCACTAAATGAAGTGCAATGGAGATCAATGAACAACAAATGCAAGCAATGAAAATATCAACCTGAGCAATATTATTTTTATTTTTATTTTTTTTGGGATTACGTAAATCCAAATATGGCAAGCAACTAATGCTGATATTTAAAATGACAAAGCAAAGACCAAATACCAATCAAGAAAATCCAATCACATAGTATTTTTTTTTTTTTTGAATAAATAATGAAAAGACGAAGAACAAAGGTATGGTCTTATGAAGATGAGAGAATGGGAATACAAAATCTAAGAGTTGACTAAATTGGGCTGCAGCAAGTATGGGAATAAAATTAACCACGGAAACTAAATCAACAAAGGATCCAATCAAGTGGGTCTGGAAAATTAACTACAGGTAGCACAGCACAGAGAAACAATTGATACAATTTTAAAAATAAACGGATTGTATAAAACCAAATAGAAATAGGAAGTAGTAAACTCCCTCAGTTCGTTGAGAAGAAGCACATGGTGCACCCGACATTACAGTTCCTGTTCTCGACCTTTTTTTTCGCACCTGCAGTCTCTGGGTATTTCTGCACTGGGAGAAAAGAACGTCGCGCAAGAGGAGAAATTGAGAGATAGAGAGACGTCTGCCAGAGGGAGAAGAATCGGAGCTGAGATTTCTTGTTTCCTGCACCGTCTGTCTCAGGTTTGATGGTTTCAGCGAGGTCTGTTTTGCCACAAAGGCTTATCGGCGTGGACTTGAGATTTGGTGTTCAACGCAAGGGAAAAGAACGCCGAAAGAGAAAACCAGAGGGGAAGATGAAACGATTTTTTATTCATTTTTGGATTGAAGGGAGTTCGAGATGTCGGCATGATCTGGTATGGATGATTTGAGAAGAAGGTGAATGGTTTCGGAGGAAGAAGATGAAACGATAGGGACCGAAATTAATTGTTTGAGAAAACAATAGAACCGGCTCTTGATGCCAAATATGATGTAAGATAGAAATGAGAATAGAAATAGAAGTAGAATAATAGCAAATAGAGAAGAAAGAACCAGAAAGAGAAGAGAAGAACCATAAGGAGAAGAGAAGAAGACGAAAGCAAGAGAAATGGAAATTGGAAGGAGGCGGCTGCACAAGCGCACAATTCTTAATTCTTCAACAGCTAACATTCAATATTTCATTACAAGTATTTAAATAGGAAAATAACAAAACCCAAGTAAACCTTAAAAAGGTTATGGGCTAAAGCCCAAGCCCAAGCCCATTAAAATAAAGAAAACATAAGTAAAAATAACCAAAATAACAGTAATAAAAAGATGTCCTCATCATAAAGTTAAGCTCAAGGTACATAGGTCCTTTTGAGATCTTGGAAAGAATAGGTGTTGCAGCTTACAGACTAGCATTTCCACCTCACATGTCGGCAGTGCACAATGTGTTTCATGTCTCTATGTTACGAAAGTATGCCCTGGATCCCACACATGTATTGGAGTACGAGCCTCTTCAAATTTGAGATGACCTCGGCTATGGAGAAGTTCTAGTGAGAATATTAGCATAGAAGGCTCAAGTGCTACGAAACAAAACTATTCAAATGGTCAAAGTACTTTGGAGTCACCACAGCGAGAGAAAAGCCACTTGGGAACATGTGGAAGACATGAGAGAGAAATACCCCTACTTATTTTAATCGAGGTATGTTCCATCTCAAGGACGAGATTTTCCTTTAGGGGGGAGATTTTGTAATATACTAAACATATATTTGGAACATATAAAAATAAATCATTTAGTTGTTATTATTATTATTACTATTATTGTTATTAAGGTTTTTTTTTTTTTTTTTATGAAGAGTAGGCAGTCACATGTCCAATAGTGACCCCTCTCAAAATTTATTAAAAATACCCTCACTTATGGCGGAGGAATACCGTGGAAACAAGAAAATACCATTAACATGGCCCAAAACCTAATCAAACCAATTAACAAAAAACACAACCCAACAGAAACCCAAACAAAAACAAACACGAAAACAAAACCCGAAACTAACATCTTAACGAAGGAAAACCCAAAGAATCCAAACGACACAATCCTTGAAGAACCCGAGGCAAATTATAAAAATTAAAAAAATCCCAATCAGAACCCGAAGCCCCTTCCTTAGCTAGCCAATCCGCCACCCTATTACCTTCACGAAAGACATGCTGAAACTGACATTGAACCGAGCAAGTTAACTCAACAATTTCCTCCCAGAAATCCTCAAGGTACCACACTCCACATCTTCCTCTTAGCCACCAAGAAATAATTACCATAGAATCCATTTCAACAATCACATTTGAAATATTCAAAGATTTGCATTTTCTCAATCCATGCAAGAGAGCTACAAGCTCCGCTTTATTATTCGAACCAAAACCAATATGAGAAGCATAAGCCTGAACCATCCCACCAAAATCATCCCGAATAACCCCACCAATGCCACAAAAACCAGGATTACCAATACTACTACCATCAGTATTCAGTTTAAACCACCCCAAAGGCGGTTTCTCCCACCTCACCACCCTACAACATGGAGCTTTCGGAATCACCGGAATAATCCGTAAGGCTTCCAATAACAAGCCATCACGACGAGATAACTTGTTCTTTTGCTTAGCCACCTGAGAAAGAGACCCTAACCACCCACAAATAGAATGAACAACAGTATTATGAGATTCCAAGATTCCTTCCATTCTAGCAAGACATCTCCTCCTCCAAAGACGCCAAGTAATAATTATGGGAATAATGCCAACAATAACACCCACCTGTGAGGAAGAGCTAGCACGTCTAAACCAAACCTCAGCATTTTGTTTCCAAGTCCTACCAAGAGGTATTCCAATAAGAGAACCAAAAAAAGACCACACTCTATGAGGAAATTCACCCTCAAAAAGCACATGATTAATATCTTCTATATGACCACGATTGCAACAATCACATTTAGATACAAGCGGGATACCAATGCGACGTAATCTATCATCCACACTCAAGGCCATAAACCATGACCTCCAAAAATGGATAGACATTTTTAAAGGTAGAGTTTTATGCCATATCCATGCATGCCAATCCATAACATCACCTCTCACACGAATACAATTCCATGCAGATTTAGTAGAGAAAGTACCTGAATCCGTTGGAGTCCAAATTAGAACATCCTTTCCATTCTTCAAGCCAGCTAAATCAATGACAATCTCATCCACCTTATCCTGCCCTACCATCTCCTCCAATAACTCCACATCCCAAAATTCCGAAAGTCTACAATCTTTTACTTTCAAGAAAGGAAGACCCATAATATCCATCTCATTAATTAAAGGACCATTTTCCCTCCAATTGTCATACCAGAAAAAAAGATCACCCTCTTTAATCTTCCATTTAGAATTGTTTAACAATAACGGAATACAATTAGCAATCATTCTCCAAAAACGAGAACCTTTATTATTACCAATAAGCGACCACGGACGGTTTCCAACATATTTAGCTTTAAAAAAATTAGCCCATAAAGAATTACCTTGAAAAAGGCTCCAAGCAAAACGCATATGCAAGGCTTTCTGAATGTCACCAAGGCTTCGTAACCCAAGACCTCCTTCTTTCACAGGCTTACAAATCTTATTCCAACCCAACCATTTTTTTTTTCCCGCCCATCAGTTTCTCCCCAAAAAAAAGAGCTCATCAATCTATGAATTTTGGCAATAGTAACTTGAGGCACCTGTAAAACAGCAAGAAGATGAATATGCATACTAGAAATAACATGTCTTAAAAGAACCAATTTTCCACCCGAAGAAAGAAGCCTCATCTTCCATCCACTAATCTTTTGCCTCACTTTATTCACCATATCTTCTAAATGAGCCTGAGTCAACCGCCCTTGAATGATTGGCACACCTAGGTATTTGAAAGGAAAAGACCCTTCCATAAAACCCGTTTGTCGTAAAATCCATTGCTTACGCCGATGTGGAATTTTAGTAGAACAATACAAAGCAGATTTTTGAACATTAATATTTTGACCCGACCACCTCTCATATTGCTTCAAAATTTGTTGAAGAACCCGCACAGCTCTTTGGCTTCCATTAGAAAAAACCATAATATCATCAGCATACATTAAATGAGAAATAATAGGCGTACCCCGGGCCTGAGAGAAAAGGCCAAACTGATTTCCTTGCACACTCCTATGAATCAAACGGGAAAGGACCTCTTGTTGAATAATAAACAAATAAGGAGATAAAGGATCACCTTGGCGAAGACCACGACCACCCGGAAAAAAACCCTTAAAAGTGCCGTTCATCATGACAGAATACCAAGGGCTAGAAATACAAGAATAAATCAATGTGCAAAACTGAGAGGAGAATCCAAACCTTTGCAAAACCGATATAAAAAAACCCCAATCCACCCGATCATAAGCTTTCGCCATATCCACTTTTAACAAAATATTACCCCCATGAATTCTATTATTGATCGACTGCACCATCTCCTGAGTGAGACTAATGTTCTCAAATATACTTCTTCCAGGAATAAAGGCACCTTGCTCAGAAGAAATTAGGCGAGGTAAAAAACCAGTTAATCGAGAAACAATAATCTTGGAGCAAATTTTATAAAAAACAGAACAAAGACTGATAGGACGGAACTTATCAAAACCTGTAGGAGACTCCATCTTTGGTATAAGAACCAAAAATGAAGCTGTGAAAAATTTGGGAAGATTCTTGGTCATAAAAAATTCCACAACAGCCATCCAAACATCAACCTTCACCACCTCCCAACAATTTTTATAGAAGCCCGATCCAAACCCATCAGGACCTGGAGAGCTTTGATTAGGAATGGAAGATAACGCCTCAAACACTTCCTCTAACGTGGGTGGTCTAAGCAAAAACTCATTCTCCTCCTCAATAATAACCGGATCAATAAGACCTTCCAGATTAGATTGCTCTAAAGGAGGTTCTCCACGAAGCGAATTATGAAAAAACTCCACCGCCCCTAGGTGTATCGCCTCCGGACTCTCATAATTGACCCCATTAGAACTCATTTCAAGCACCCTCTTCCTTCTCTTATTGGCAAGACAAGCATGAAAAAATTTAGAATTACTATCCCCCTCCAACTGCCATTTAAGCTTAGCCATTTGAGCCAATCTCATCTCTTCCCGCTTTCTCCAGCCAGCTAGATTTGAAACCGCTTCATTAAGAGCACTCTCCAAGTTCATCTCCCAATTAGATTGAAGCTGAATCTCAATCTCCTCCACCTGATTTTCAAGGGCCTCAATACACCCTTGTGTGTGACCAAATACTCTTTTATTCCATTCCCGAAGCATCACCTTAGTAAGTTTTAATTTCTTACTTAAACGCAAGATCGAAGAACCTTCCATTTGTAAATTCCAAGCAGCTCGAACACAATCCAGAAAATCCGGATGATCCACCCACATTTGTTGAAACCGAAATGGAGTCGGCCCATAAGAAAAAGGATCTTTCTTGAACTCAATAACCATGGGAGCATGATCTGATGTCGATCTAGAAAAATAAGAGCAAATAGAATTAGGGAACAACATATTAAAAGAACTATCCATTAGAGCACGATCAAGCCGAGCCCATGAACGAGCCAAACCCGATTGCCCATTACACCAAGAGAAACTACTCCCTTTTTTAGCCATTTCCATAAGACCCCCTTGAAGAATCCAATCATTAAAATCATCCATAGCCACAATCGGTCTAGGCCTTCCTCTTCTCCTTTCCGAATCATTCCGGATAATATTAAAATCCCCTACAACAACACAAGGATCTAAACCCAACTGATTAATATTGAGTTCTTCCCACAGATAGTGTCTCTCCATCCAGGAACATTTGGCATAAATCACATGAAGAAAAAATTTCTCCATACCATTCTCTATCATAACTGAAATAAATTGCATTCCCATCCTGACAACTTGCACTTTATACAAACTACTCCACAAAATCCATATTTTCCCCCCTTCCATCTCATTAGAAATAATCTTATCAAAATTTAGACTTGTAGCCAACTTATGGGCACCCTCTAAATTTTGAAAAGGTTCTAAAAGAGCAACAATTTTCGGTTTATATCTTCCCACTAACTTCTTTAATCTGATTCTAGAGGTACCAACCCCTCTAATATTCCATACAAAGATGGAATCAATCATTAATCAATGTTAGAATTTCGGGCTAGCACCCGAGAAGAGCTACGCATTTTTATAAATTTCTTTTTGTTGTACCTCTTTTTACCTTCATTCACCTCAGATTCAGTAAAATAATCTTTCACTTGTGAGAATACCTCTGGTTGCATTTCTAATTCAGGTTCCGAAACACAATTTTCATCCAACAGAATTTTTTCTGCATCTTCCGCATCAGATTTCTCTTCCACCGCTGACTTATTCTGCTCCAGACCAACATTATCAATCCTTTCCGCATGCAACTCATGATTTGCATCCATAGAATTCACCACATAACCCATCCCCATAATCTTCCCAGCACCATTCAGATCAACATCATCTAATACTTCTTCAGTATTCGCCTCTGTTTCCTCAAGATACAATACTTGCACCACACTGTTATTCACAGGAGTAATAGAATCAATCCTGTGTATCGATTGTTCCTCCTTCTCAGGAATCAATTGCACCATTTGATCTCCCAACTGCAAGGTCACTTCCGTCTCAGGCACCAACTGCACCTGATCTATATCAACTCTCTCCGACTCCTTACTCACCCCAGCATCCTCTGTTTCCAGCTCCAGCCTCCTACTATTTTCTGCATGAACAATATTATCCACAACAACCAGCGAAGGAACATCCACATTATCAACAGATTGCTCCACCCCCTGATCATCTACCAGAATCTTTGTCTCTGGATGAACTTTTTTAAACACTTTTCTTCCCCCAATCTTACCAACTTTCCCCGGATTACAAGTCCTTTCATTATGCCCCTGCATATTACAAGAAGAGCAATATGCCGGGAGTGTTTCATAGATAACTTCCTGCCTACGACTTGAAGGAAGCCCAGGCGCTCCAATCCAGAAATGAGACAGCGGTGGTTTCGCAGCATCCACTTCAACACAGAGGCGAGCACCATCCGTTCTTGTTGCACACCGAGTCGGGTTGTCACGGCGGATGAAATTGCCAATAGGTGCCATCAATATGTTCAAGAACGCTTCTTGATAGAAATTTGGAGGAAGACCCGGCAAGGTAACCCATACCGGGACCCTAGAAGGCTCTGCATCCTCATTAAATTCTGGTGACCATCTGAAAGCACGGTAAAATACTCCATTTATCTCACAAACTTCCCGGGATAAAGCCTTGGTGAAATCAACTTCATTAGCCATTCAGACAAATACATTACGAGGCCTTCTCATGGATGATACAACAGGAATGGCCGTAAGACCCCAGCGACTGTGAATAAAGGCCCTCACTGCATCCAACGAAGGTCTGTTCTTCAGAAACTTCAGCACTACCGAATAGCGGAAAGGCTCTGCCGAACGTGCGATCTCCTTTTTAGTGAATTGAAAATAAACCTCTCCTTCCACCATCTTCGGAGGTCTGGGAGCAAGAACCATCTCAGGTATAGGTTGAGGGACTGCAGCCACCAAATCGGCAAGAGAAGGCCGACCGGAGCTACCATCAACGGCTGCCATGCAGCCTTACGTAAGGCCAGACACAGCGGCAGCAAGAAACCCTATTCTTTAGAGAGAAAAGGGTAAAAACGTCATTAAGTTTTCATTTAATTATTAAGGTTTTATTTATTGAATATTATTATAAATATTTAACGCAAAATCTGTATTAATTTTATCGAATGTAAACACTTCGGATTGAGTCTGTAGTGAATTACCAAATCCACTCTAAATGTGAAAAATGTGCCTAAGTCAGTTTTAACTACACCAAAATTCATTGCAAATAAACCACTCTTCACTTCATGTCACCCCTTCGTTATCCCTCTATTTTTGGTGTGATCACCGAGTCCTTCTCCTGCAAACTCCTTGAAGCACTTTGAATGGGACACGTACAAGATGATTTCCATCTATTTATCCCTTCTCCCATCTGTAATTTCAATCACAGAAAAGGTCTCAAGCAACAACACAATTACTCCCACAATCCGATCTAGCCTCCATCTTACTCAGAACCAACATTCATTCATTTACCTCTGTGCTTCATCCTGCTTGAAGCTACTGCCACCGTCGGCTTAGCCACTAAAAGCCACTGTGCAAGAAGTTTTGAGAGGCCTCCCTCAGTGCTCCACCGTCCTTGATCTTCACCCACTAGCCACCAGCCACGTCTCTTCCACCTAGTGCCAACTTGCATGCCGAGAACCACTATAGGAGAACCCATACCCGTAAATTGATACACCCACCAAGTATCTCACTAGAAACCACCTAGACAACCATGGAAACTACTGTCCAAGCACTCTCCGTCAGCCCAAATCCACCGCACGCGCTCCCCGTTTCAAACCCCATCCCTCTGCTCCTTAATTCTTAGGTTGACAGCACCCAATGGTTTCTCTCTCTCTCTCTTAGTGTCCTTTAGCCATGCCACCCACAATTGATCTAGCCTAACTCCATCGTGCCATGCCTTCATTCAAATGGTGCCTTTATTTTTGCTCAGTATGCCTCTGTTGTACACATCACTTTTCTCTCATATGCGTGTTGCTCTCAAGTGAAAAAGAGGAGTCGTGTATATTCTATAACTAGTGTATCATAAGGGTAGATCTTTAGTTTTAATTACCTGCATATCTTCTAAGACATGGCTACTAGCATTGGGCTTAAAATTTTATCCTTTGCCTGTAGTATTTCGACTTGATTTTAAATAGGTTGGTCTATGTACTTCAAAGAAACTATTCTAATATTTTTAAGTTGGGTTGAGTTGATATTTTAAATTGCACTGGGTTAATATTTAAGTGGACAAGTGTTATTTGAATAATTATGTTAATTCAAAAACTTATAAATTACAGAAAATATGAGAAAATTATCTATGTTATTAATTATTAATTTTTGTAGTGGAAGTTCATTAGTAACTAATAAAGAGTTGAAATTTATTTTGAATACTTTAAATAGAGTAAGTCTATTATTATGGAATGAGTTTTCACTGTTATTTAATATATTTAAATACAATACAATTTCCTATTAAATTAAAATATGTTATTAGTATTTAAATAATTTAAGATATAATCATTCATTGATTTTATATTAAACAAACATTTATTCATTATTTTCTACAGAATGAATTCAATTAAGCATGTTTTCCTAGACAGATTAAGTGACGTTTAGTACTTCGTATAGGTGATGAGCTATGAAGTGAAATTCAGGAAGTAGCGTTGCTAAGTATGTAATTTGATCACAAATTACATTCATCACCTGTTAGCTTAGATAAATTATTATTAAAACCAATTCTTTAAAGCCAATGTTTATGTATTTCGCATGTTATAATTATGCAAACATGTCATCCAGCATAGCATATGATGATGTCATTCCACATTATGTTCAGATTCAGAAATTATAATTATGTACGTATTATGTCATGCACCTCACATCACATAAGACATATAAGATATCTTAAGTTCAAGTGCAAGATAAGATCAGATCAGTTTAATCAGATGACCATTTAGATGCATGGTATCAATACAGTTTCAAGGTGGATGTGCAAGCTACAGACTCAAGCATGATCCGCCATAATGTAATGACCCGATTCAATATTATTAGGGATAAATTCAGATATTTTATTGGGTTCGATAATTGGATTATTTTTTTCAATTAATATTTTTATCGATGAAGTAGGATTAATTTTTTTTTTTATTTTATTAATTTGAGATATATTTTAAGATAGGTTTCTAGTTAGTGTTTATTTTTTTAAAATTTCTTCATCTATCCCGTACGTGTATTCCTCTATATTGTTAGATTTCCAGTTTGAATAAAATTCTTAGATAAAACCATTATCCTGTTTAGTATTAGTAATCTCGTCTGATTGGATCCTATCACCATTCACGCCTCAATCCTCTCAGTCTGCGTTTTCTTATTGTCATCCATTTAGTTTCCTAGTTGATAGTTTCTCAATTGGAAACAAACTCCCAACTCCAAACTCAATCCAGCCTCCTTAGATCCACAATACCTCCCTTCCCCCTGCCTATAAAACTACCCCGAGACGCTCCAGTAATAAACACAACACAGAAAGCAAGCCCCTCATCGTAGACAAACCACTGAGAGACCACTTACGACAGCCAAAGCGAAACAGCCAGCCCACTGCCCAGCCAAACGGAAACAATCGATATACAAGAAGTTGTAGCTTCCTCCCGCAAAACGCTGCCACCTTAGAGAGCTAACAACCACCTTCCGAGGCTGCTCCACTTTCGGTTCCTCCCTCGAAATAGAGTCCCGCATGTGGTGACTT
This sequence comes from Juglans regia, assembly GCF_001411555.2. Lineage (NCBI taxonomy): Eukaryota > Viridiplantae > Streptophyta > Magnoliopsida > Fagales > Juglandaceae > Juglans > Juglans regia. The sequence goes on along the minus strand of NC_049901.1, from coordinate 27,991,096 downwards.
CTACACGGTGAATCTCCTCCCCAAACAACCATGTTTTCCAAGCCTCTTCCCTAAGCCACAGCGCAAAGCCAAACAGAAGCCAACTGCCACACAGTTGCCACCCTCCCTCCTTCACTACCCTTGCCAACCACCGAAAAAAATAGAGAAACTGTAGCCCCTATGTGGCAACTTCCTTGCTAGACCACGCTGACACCACTTCAAGGAACGTTGGAGTACCACCCACGGTGCCAGAAACTGCCAACCAGCTCAACCCCATGGCACCCACTCCAACCTGGTAAGCCCACGACCGTCGCCGCCCTCCTCTTTCTCTCGGCTATTTTCAACTTAACAGAAATCCCTCCCTCATTCTCTCGGTGTTGCACCACCCTGCCCAGAGGACCCAGTCGCATCGCCGGCACCACCCTGCCCAGAGGACCCAGTCGCAGAGCCGCCGTACCGTGCAACTTCCTCTCGATGAGTGTTGCACGTCTCTCTCTCTCTCTCTCTCTCCCGAGCCCTCTGTTTCCTTTACACACGACATTTCCTTCATTATTTTTGTTCCGTGTGTTTTTATCTCCAGACCCTTTGATTCATAATGGGCCCTAAGCCATACAGCTAGTGTATTCTTAAGTCAATAGAGTGTTGGGCTTGAGGTTAATTAGATGTGAATCATTGTGATAGATTTGTATTTTAAATTGGGTTTGACTTTATTATGTTTCAATAATTGTTTTAGTGATTTTTATTGGAGTAATGGTTATATTATTTAAGTGGGACATATAAATCCTAGATATATAGAACTGATTTCAATATTATGGAGTCAATGTGATTTTAGAGTTACGAAGGACCAAAGTTTATGGAAATATAGATTAAGTTGGAATTTCAGGTTTAATTACGAGGTACAGTTTAAGTAGAAATTGACGTAAGCTACGTACTTATCTTATAGGAAATCAGTCACATCCCAGAAATATTGGATTAGCGCTACGAGATAAATAGCATGATCATATCCTTATATGTATGTACAGTAAACGACATGTCTTTTATAAAAATATTTTGCATATATGCTCTTCATTGGAAGTGCATTTTTACGTACCTCAGTCATGATATATATTTATAAAAATCCATGATTTTATGAAAGAAGTTATGCATTAAAAGATTTATGAAATGTCATGATTTTATATGGGAGTTATGCATGAAAATAATTTATAAAAAGCTATGCATGATTTTATGTGAAGATTTATGCATCAAAATATTTATGAAAAATCATGATTTTATGTGAGGAAATATGTATCACAATATTTATGAAAGAACGTGATTTCATTTGAAATCTATGATATGATATGACAACTATGTATGCGATTTCTTTTCAAATCTATGATATGATAAGTATGCAAGTATGATTATGATTAAGATATGTAACGGCCTATGTTTTGATATGAAGACGGTATTTATGTTATGGGCATATTGCATTGCCAGATCGTGTATGCTGGTAGTGCACCCAATATGTATTCCTTATGTATGGATTCCACAACTCGCGGCCACGGACATAATCAAAATCTATTTAGATTCGCTAACCCTAACTCACAGGAGTCAACAATGGACAACGGCCTATGATAAGTGAAATAAGTTTATGCTTATGTTCATGTTATTTAGGTAAGTATTTATGAGTATGCATATTTTTTCAAGAAACCTTATATTTATTATGTTTACTGTATGATGTGTTACTTATAGAGTATTTGACTCATTTTTGTATATTTTTGTGTTTTTAAACCACTCCAGGTGATGAAATTTATGAAGATAATATTACAGAACTTGACCTAGGGAGACGAGGCAGAGGCATAGACAAATTATGCTATGATTAGTTTTATGGTTTAAGTTTTAAATAAATCTTTTTTTTATAAGCACATGAGACTTCCGTATATTTTAAAATAAGTGCTTCCACAAGCTCTATTTTAGATTTGAAGTATTTATTTATTTTTTTATATATGGAAATATTTCGCATTTGGTGCATTGTTAAAAAGAAAAGTTTTAGTCAAGTTTAGTAGCACATTGGCTCTCTGAAAATTCTAAAATGTCTTTATTAGGGAGCAAGGTGTTACACATAGTACGCTAGAATACTATCAGTGGCTTCCCTTGCAGCCGTAGTATGTGGGGCTGGTGGACAACCTCACACATAGGATTAAGTGTGTTGGCCAGTTAGATCAGTTAGTTAAATCAGATTAGTAAGTTAATTCAGATAAATCTGTCATACATAGCACAAACATCAGTATGAACAGTCATGAATTTTAAGCTCTCAACATGAACTTTTTTTTATGAAAAATCATATATGTCTTATATTTACGTTGTGATGGATTTCTTGCTGAGTCTTTGACTCATTTTATTTTATTTCATGTTTTTAACCACCTCGGTGAGGATAATGAACATGAGTAGACAAATCAGGATTAGAAGGAGCAGTCGTTTTAATTTTAGACTTCCCATAATAAAATTTTCTTTTATGATAAAGATTTTATTCAGTTTATTCATTTAAAATTTTTGAAAGACATTTAGGACTCGTTTGGATGTTGGAATGTACTCAGCTGAGTTGAGTTCGGGTCACATCCCTTCTAAGATCCAAACAGGTTGAGAGTTTGCATCCGTAAAGCACTCAGCTGAGTTTACACTGTAGTGACATAACCCATCCCTGACATTGCATGATTCCTGACTTCTCTATTTTCGTAAAATTAATCAATTTCCGTTATAACTCCTCCTCTCTCTTTCTCATCCTTCTTTTCCCCTAACCCATGTTGGACAAGTCGACCTTAGGAATTGCGAGAATCTATTAGGTATAAAATAGACTAGGTCTAGCCCACTGGGTGACCATCATCAAAAGGAGAATAGAGAAAAAGTATTTGAGTTTTGAGAAATGAAAGAGAAAAAATTAAATAAAAAAATTGTAAAGTTAAAATATTGTTATAATATAATTTTTTAATATAATTTTTATTTTGATTTTTGATAAAGTTAAATTTTTGCTTGTTTGATAGTTTGAAAAAATTGTAATGAATAGTTTACAAATGTTTAAATTTAAATAATATTTGAGAAATAAATAAGATAAAATAAAATAAGATGGGATGGGATAAAGATTCTTACAAAACATCACTTTAATTAATAGTCAAGATCGAACACGATATTACTTTTTACAACTTCTCCCAACATGTTTGGGTTTTAAAAGTACACAGCCTTAATAAGCTCACGTGCATCAGGAGGGGATCTAGCAATTAAAAGTTAACACAAGTCGCGAGGTATTTACAACTACCAGCATGAACCGGTGATTGGCAGTTAGAAACAAAGTTCCGTCGGATGCAACCCCGTATGACTCTTAGATGAGCGAACCTATCTAAACGAAACTTGATTCTTTCAACGCATTGACTTTTAGTTGGACGGAGCAGTACTGCGTTTTTTTTTATCTTCTCTTTTCTCATTGAAGGAAACAAAATTAAGAAACCCATGCCTCGTATCATGTAGATTCACCATGGATGAATCTCTTCTCTCAAAGACAGGAGTAGAAGAAGACTCTATTCGGCCATCACCAAGGAGAGAATTTCCTTCCAGCTACCTTGATCTTGGCCTTGGTCCCTCCCGACGCCAATCGGCGGCTCATCTCATCACCAGCGATGCCATTATTCCCATCATCACAACCCCCAAGTCCGGTTCCTTTGTAAACCTCATAGCCAACTTGAACTTGAACAATAAGAGAAGACTAGAACGGCGCTCCCACTCCGCTCCGTCGGTGTTCACCGACATCCGTGAAGATTCCCATGCTTCCTTCGAGCCCAAACCCACCAAAAGATCAACCCCTTTCATCGTCCGGCAAGCCTTTATCGGCGTAGTTCTGTACGTCATACTCGTAGTTACAATATTTATGATAAGTGGGAATTTCAAGGGTCATACCACATTCAGGCCAGTGGATGCATTGTACTTCACCGTGGTCACACTCTGCACAATTGGGTATGGAGATATTGTTCCAGACTCCACATTTACAAAGCTGTTTACTTGCGTTTTCATTTTAGTTGGTTTTGGATTCGTTGACATTCTACTCAATGGGTTGGTAACATACATTTGTGACAGACAAGAGGCAGTGTTATTGAGCACAGTGGATGAGAATAAGTTCAACTCCATGGTTAAAGCATACATGGTGGATACAGAGAAAGGGAGAATGAGAATAAGGATTAAAGTAGGTTTGGCTTTGGCGGTTGTGATTGGGTGTATTGCTATAGGGACAATTACGGTACACTTCATCGAGGATATGAGTTGGGTTGACAGCTTTTATCTCTCAGTCACGTCCGTGACAACAGTAGGTTATGGGGATTTCGCTTTTACTACGATTACAGGGAGGTGTTTCGCAGTAATTTGGCTGTTAGTTAGCACATTAGCCGTTGCCAGGGCGTTTCTGTACCTGACTGAGCTTAGGATTGACAAGAGGAATCGCAGAATTGCAAAATGGGTACTGCAGAAGAAGATTACAGTTGGGGATTTGGTAGCTGCAGACCTCGATAATGACGGCTCTATCAGGTATTTTTCTGACTGCTTTCAGCAAAGTTAAGATTAACTGTTCTCTCTATCTTGCACATGTTGGTACCCGTATGCAAACTTTCCTCATTTCTTCCCACCAAAATTTTGATAATCTAGTGCATTAAGTTATAGTCCGTCTTAGGTGTTAATTCGGAGTCAGTTTGGTTTGGGGCTAACGCTTAGTAAATCTTGCAAGTGTAGAGATAATTCAAGGTAAGTTGAATACGAAACCTACTTTCAGGCAATGTTTTTTAGACTGACATACAAAATTGGTTGATCTGAGACATGATGGATTATCATGGATTGGTCTCAAAGTTTGTCCACTGAATGAATAACATGGACTCGTAAAACTGCTCATGCCTTTAGCATTCTTTGGAAAGATCTGGCCTTTTTTGCTCAGTTAGAGAAAATGCCGTGAGTGAATTTCTCACCATCCTGTGGTCATCATTAACACAACAGAACAATCAGAGTGAGAGCATTAACACTACAACAGCTAGTTATACTTCAAGATGCAAGGGAGAAACTATGACGTGCTTGGGAATGGAAAGTTGCCAGCTCTATATATATATTGAAGGAGCACGCAATGTACATTGTACATAGCTTCGAGAAGACCACAAAAGTAGTGAAGAATGAAACAGAGTCAGACAAGGAATGGACTGATGTAAGTCATGACCTTCACAATGAAGTTGGAAGAACCGTACTGCAAGAGTCTATTGGAGTAGGAGAAAATAAAATGGTTATCAATTATTTTCTTCTGAAGTTCTTACCCTCAGAGAATTGTTAACAATTTTTTGCAAAGTCAGAGATGATGAATAATCCAAATAAGAACATCTCTGTGTCCAAAGTATTCTCATTTATATTGGCCTGTATTGGAATTAGTTGGGGTTAACATACACTATTTAGAGAACAACCTGGAAAGAGAAGTTCCCTATGTCGAGCAGAAAGGTATTTACAGCATGTGGAGTGTGCAAGATAAAGCTTATTAGTCATACCAACTAGTTAGAATGCCAAAAACTTCCTTCATAGGGAGTCAAATGGTCATTTTCATCGAGGGAAAGAGGTGCATCTCTAGGTGACTGCTGGTATGCAACGAAATGCATTGCATATATTGCTTGGAAAAATCAGGATGAGTTTTGAAGAGTAGTTTTGAGAAAACAGAATCGTGAAGAGCATTATGGTACCTATATAGTTTGAGGGCTGAGTGTGTGGAAAAAAGATAAAGAATGAAGAAACAATGTTTCATAACAATCTGTATGGAAGATTTTGGCATAGAGTATTTGTATAAGTTTTGGGCGTTATGTCACGGTATTCCTCCAGCACAAGCGAGGGCTTTTAATATTATCGGGAGGGGGTCACTCGTGGACATGTGACCTTTTCTCTTTTTCAAAAAAAAAAAAAAAATGTTTCATAACAAGATAATTCATTCTTCACGTCAATATCAGGATCTTCAAGTATGTCATTCAGATAAAGCAGGCTGCATTTATCAAATATTTGGAAAGCCAAGTGTGGATTTACAGATTAACCTTGGAATCTATGCATCCATCCAAAATGAAGTTATCTAAAAGGAGCAGATATGCCAGTTTGAGAATAGGCAAGTGGGGATAAGTTAATAATCTGATAAGAGAATGATAGCGAAGCCAGAAGCTTGATGCAAAGTAACGAATACTAATCCCTTGTGAAAAACCAGATATGATCAGGCACACTGTATACTGTTTTGATTAGGATGGAAAAAGTTAGTTGATTCTGTTGTCAGCAAGTTCACTATTGTAACTGATAATCTAGAAAGGACATTACTGAAGAATAGCTACATGATTTGCACTATCAATTAGTATGCTCAATTTAAATGTCGTGCAAGAGCGATTAGTGGATCAGAGAGGCAAGTGTTTGATGCTAAAAAGAGGAGCTGAGATCAATCTCCATGTTTACTTTTTACAAAACAATATTATTTTTTTTAGTGAAGTGTAGTTTCTGGTGCTTTTCATACGGAATTCCATACTGGCCTGTTCTATTATCTGCACATATTTTAAGCACGCTGTGTCAATTTCTGAGTTATTTTTAATGTTTATTATGACTACAGTAAAGCTGAATTCGTTATTTACAAGCTTAAGGAGATGGGAAAGATATCAGAGAAAGACATCCTGCAGATTGGCAAACAATTTGATTTGCTGGACAGTAGCAATTGTGGCAAAATTACTCTGGCTGATCTCATGGAAAGCGAGTGACTAAAGCATGCATGGATTTCCAAATGGATATATATATAAAGGATCACGGCATTGGGATTTTTTTTGTCAGCAATACATAGAGCACACTAGGACCTCTTATTCTTGTACATAATCATTCCTCATCAAATATATGCAGAATGAGGCAGATGATGATCCCATCATCCTGAAATGAGGTCAGATGGTTATACTTATACCAATTGGCGGCTATTCTTTAGCAAATGCTTTCAAATATATAGGCATGTTTTGTGGAGCTAAATTTACAGTTTCCTTCTTAGATAGACAAGTCAACTTTTAACCTCGATCATCCCAAATATACCGTATGTCAATGTACATGAAACTTTCCACAATGTAAATTGCTATACCAACATATGAAATCCTAATAAATTTTATAATTGTTTTTCAATTCTAGTTAGAGCTCAATTCATCTTAAAACAAGCTTTGTCACCAACATTACAGGCAATGAGAGAGAACAATTTCCAGCATATTTACTGGAATACACATTAGCATAGCAAAAGTTGCAGGTTTTTGGTATATCTGCCAGGAACCAAGTAATCACCAAAAGGAACAAAAACTCAAAACAAAACAAAAGCCATAGATTTGCATGCAAATTTGTGGAAGTGAAGGAACCAATGGACAGCTTTGAGGAAGAGTCTGGAACTGAAGTATTGAAAGTACAAGGCAGAAGTGAATACATTCTGACCATAGGGCTCGTGGGCTTCTTGTGTATTTCCTTATCTTGGTTGATTAAGTGGACCGAAATACGTTAATGGGTTGTAGCCGAAAGTGTTAAGACTTCTTTAAATTGTTGCTTTGTAAGGTTTCGTTAATTGCTTGTTATGGCCCAGGCCCGTGTTGGGGAGGGCATTATAGTTAGTATTTGCCAGCTATATGTACTAAGCAGTACTGCTGTGTAAGAATTATCTAGAAAGTAATATAAACTTCTCTCTCTTTCATCTTTCCTCTAATTTCTTAGGAGGTCTTCTTACCCTCAAAGTGAGATATTTCACAATTAATATTTACATTACAATGGGTTTATTACATTTGGTATAAGAGAGACACCGATCTATGTATACAAAACCCAATCAGCATGGTAGAAGGTATGCTTGAATCAGCTTCAAGATGGCTTGAATGCTCTAAAGAAGGCCATTGGTGCCCAATATCAAAACCTTGAGACAGAGATGCTGGCCCTTAATAGGCAAAATGATGCTATGATTGTAACACCCGGTCCCACTATGAAACCCAAGCCTAGACTAGATGGAAGCCTAACCTTCAAGAGAAACGATGCCGTTTTGGGTAAGCTTCCTCCCTTTCAAAATTTTTTCTTGACCCTGACGGTTATTGCTCTTATCTCTTCCCATTCCGTTTTTCACACCTTTGAATCCCTCTCCACCTCAAGTTCCACCTCCCCACGCCTCTGTAACCTTTTTTTTCCCTCCCTTTTAAGTTCTCTCTCAACAAACTCTTTCTTTCCATATCTCTCAAGCTCTCGGTTCTCTCTCTCGGAGTCTCTCTCGTTTCACTGCAAACCTACATGCAATCTTGAGTCTTCACGCACTGCTACAACATCACCAGCCTCCCAACATGACCATCCTCCACTCTCATGCAACATCATTAGCAATAGACAGTGCCGGACATCAAGACCCTACTGTCGGAAGTAGCCCCGTTGCACTTCTCACAAGAGTCGCACATGCAACCACCGTAAGCCACCCCAAAGTAGAACTCCTCCTCCGACGTTTCTCGTGAATCAGCCACCCCCACGCACATTCAACAGCTTTAAGCCATTGCGTCGCAACCTCCTCTCTCTAATCACTATCGTGCCAGCCACTAAAACCTTGGACTAGTGTGCCCTGTTGCACCATGCCGAAACAGGGGAGGTATTTCCCCACTATAAGACACTGCAACCACCCCTATTGAGAACTCCATCACGTTGAGACCCCACAGAAAACGCCTGTGAAAACTTCCCATCACCCCTTGTCCGCCGCACGCCACCTCAGTCTCACAGTGAATTGTATCTCTCTCTATCTCACGCTTGGCTTGCTCATCCCATTATCTCTATCTCATAACATGGTTTCTCTCTCATCACTCTCTCTCTCTCTCTCTCTCTCTTAGTGCTCCGCTTCTATGCTCGCTGACACCGGCAAATTCATCTTAGCTGTCCATCTCTGTCAACGTCAAGCTCTAAGTCCCTATCGCAGTTGATCCAGCTCTCTCTTGGTGAGCTTAGTTTTTACGTATGTTTTGGGTTCTTTTCTATTTCAGAAACATTGCTTGTAATTTTTTTTTTTTAACTTCCCACTTTATTTCCTAAAACATCCCTTTAGGTGAGATTTATATTTATAAATTTAGTGCTCATTTTAGGAGAGTCTTTTTTTTTTTTTAAATATATAGATAATAAAGCAAATAAATATAGAGTTGAATTATATTTTTTTAGTAATATATATATATATATATATATTAAAATATTAATCTTTGAAGTGAACAGTAAATACAAAATTTTATTTGGAATCCTTTTAAAAGAATATTTTTTATTTAACCAAAATTATGATTTTCTACTTATAATGATTTTGATATAAGTATGTTATTTAGTTTTATATTTTATAGTTAGACCTCAATAGTAAATGGGTTAGATTTTAATACTTTAGTCAGAGATTAAGTTGGATATCGAGGAATTTGGGAAGTGATGATACTTTTAGGGATTGAGAATTTAGGTTTTTGAGGAATTAAAATAGGTTATTTTAGCATCTTAGACTTAAATATTGAAATACGTGTTTGATCGAAAATTTATGAGAATTACGTGATTATTTTATAGGTGACGATTAATATTTGTTTGGCATTATTGAGAAAATTCTTCAAATGCTAAGAAGTCCAGGTAGTTTAGGTAAGCGGGGTTCATTGCACAAAAGAAATGAAATAAAGTTGACTTCAAAAATATGCATGTTCATTTTTTAAAGGAAATATGAAAACGATCTCAGATGTTTGTTCTGCATATGCATAAATTCTATATAAGAGAAAGAATGATGGACACTAAGGTGAACCAAGTCTTAAAGATCATTTACAAGTTTTAAATGGGGCAATCACAAGATTGAGAGCTAAGAAGTGCAATGAAGCAATGCAAGGATTGATGCAATCCACTTGGGATGAGTTTGGCAAGAGCTGAATATTTAAGATGGGTCTGAGAGAAAGAGATCTAGTGATCATCCATGTGATACAAGCTATGGAAGAGTGCAACATAAATTAGGGCCTATGATTATGTTTATGTAACTGAAGGCTTTGGACTTGTTTGTTTTATTAAAGAGGCTTATTTTATTAGTTATAGGAATTAGTCTAGAATAATGGGGCTTGAGGATACTTGGCCCACATATGTTTCATTTTGTTGAATTAGGGTTTCAAGAAGTTACTGTAGTCGCAACACTATTCATTTAGGGGTATTTTTGAAAGAAAGAGCTTTATTTTGGTTAGGATTTTAAATAGGTTTTGGTTTAAGTACTCTTTGTATCCTTATTTTAATTAGTTTATGAAATTTGATGAATTTATTCATTGTGGGTTGAGTTTATATCGTTTTGTTCTTAAATGAACTTTTGAACTTATCAAAGGCAAATCACAACCTTTGTGATGTTCTTCCTTATAATTTAGGTTCTTGAGACAGGTTCTTCAATGGGTCTAGATTTTCATATAATCTAGTTTCTTGAAATGAGTTCCTCAATGGGTCTAAGTTTTCCATTAGCTTGATTTTGGCTTTCTTGGGTGAGTTTTCAAATTGATTGTGGGTTCAAGAGATTCCATTCCCATGGGTTCATATCATTTGGTATTCAGAGCTCGGTTTCCAATCAGATCTAATTCCATCTTTTAATTATTGCATCTTTAATTCTAGGGCTTTATTGTTCTAGGGTTGCAAAAAAAAAAAGAAAAAAAAAGTGGTTGAATTACATCATCTTGGGGCTGCCTAATTTGTCTTGTTCATTGGGGTTGTGTTCTTGATCCTAGGGTTTGGAAATTCTAGGGTTTCGAACATCTCTAAGTTTGTCAATTGCTTGGAGTGTCATTTCATTGATTCTCTTATAATTCATTGTCAATTCTTGTGTGTTTAAATTCAATTGCTTGATTTTCAATTGAATATTGATATTTGTGATTGAATTCTAGAAAGGAAACGAATAGGAAAGAAAAGAAAGGAAAAGAAAAAAAGAAAAGAAAAAATTCAAAAAAAAAAAAAAAAACGAAAAAAAGGGGGTTAGCATACTCAAAGATTGCTACATAGTTACAACAAAGAGAAAGACATTTGTTGATTGAGCCTTATCTTCAAATGGGCTGAATACATCATTATAGTTGGTATCTTTTTTTATAATTACTCTTTCCCTCGTATAAATTCCTTGAGTTGCGTGTCATTTTATTCATTCATTATTTCTTGTTCTTGTTTATTGAACCTAATTATTAGTTGGAATAAAATAAGATTGTATTGTCTTGATTTAGTTAAACTTATTCTTAAAGAACTTGAGCGGGAAAAATCTTGAAGTAAAAGGCAAGAGAGTGTGAGACTATTATCGGGAAAATGCCAATTAAGAGTGAAACACGAGTGAAGTGCTATTATTTGAGTGTAAACACATAAGAAAGTGTGTGACGTTTTTACCACAAAATTTCTTTTTGTGTAGCACATTACAATATCTCATAGGAGTGACTCATCACCGAAGGGGATGACAAATAACTCATTCTTTGTGTTGCAGGCCATGCAACAACAATTTGAGCGGTTGAATACTAGGCTCAACCGCTCAAATAGGAGGAGGAATCTTGAGAGGCCTGTAGAAACATGAAGAGAGTTGAAAGTTATCATGAGGGGGAGATTTGTACCTAGCCACTACTATAGAGACCTCTACTAAAAACTACAAAATCTTATACAGGGGTCTAAGAGTGTAGAGGATTACCATAAGGAGATGGAGGTGGCTATGATTCAGACTAATATAGTGGAGGATCCGGAGGCCACGATGACTAGAGTTTTTAGTGGGTTGAATAGGGAGATAGCTAATGTAGTTGAGTTGCAATATTATGTGGAGGTAGAGGGCATGGTGCACATGACTATGAAGGTGGAGAGGCAATTAAAGGGAAAGGGTACAGTAAGGTATACTTCGGTTTCTCGCACTCATTGAAAACCAAAGTGAGACAAAAATGATCAAGCTGTAACGAAGGGGAAGGCCGAACCATCTAAGGGGAAAGATGAGGGAACTAGCAACAAACCCAAGGTAGAATCCTATCCTTCACAAAATAGAGATATTAAATGTTTTAAGTGTTTGGGTTCAGGGCATATTGCATCTTAATGTCCAAAGATGCGAGTGATGATTATGCATGACAATGGAGAGGTGATGATTGAGAATGAGGGTGATAGTGAGGAGATGCCCGAGTTGGTTGATACTAGTGATGAGGATAGAGTGGAGTCCCCTGTGACAGGTGAATCTCTTGTTGCTAGACGTGCTCTCAATACACAAATCAAGGTGGATGATACAGAGTAGCAGAGAGGAACATTTTCCTTTCTAGATGCCACATCAACAATAAGGTATATAGTATGATCATTGATGGTGGAGTTGTACTAATGTTACTAGCATTATTTTAATTAAGAAATTGAATTTGCCTACCTTGAAACATTCTAGACCATACAAGTTGCAATAGTTGAATGATTATGGGGAGATTAGGGTAAATAGGGAAGTGTTAGTTTCTTTTTCAATTGGGAAATATATGGATGAAGTGCTTTGTGATGTAGTGCCTATGCATGCTGGCCATATTTTATTGGGAAGGCCGTGACAGTATGATAGGAAAGTGATTCATGACGGGTTCAAGAATATGTATACTTTGGTAAAAGATAATAAGACCATTACTCTTGTACCTTTGACTTGAAGACAGTATGAAGATTAAGTGGAATTGAAAAGAGAGAACGAGTTGAAAAACACTTGTGAGGTCGAGAGTTTAAAAAGAAGATGAAAGAGAGAGTGAAAGAAAAAAGGAGAGTGAAAAAAAAAAAGAGACTGAAAGAAAAAAAGAGAGTGAAAAGAAAAAAGAGAGTGAAAAGAAAAGAGCGAGTGAATAAACTGAGAGAAAGATAAAGAGAAAAGTGAGTTTTTATACTAAGGCAAATTCTACAACTAACGAACTTAACAAAACCTTGCCTAGTGTTGTTGTCTCTTTATTGCAGGGATATGAGGTCATGATTCCTAGTGCTGTGTTTAGTGGATTGCCACCTATTAGAGAGATAAAGCATTACATTGATTTTGTGCCGAGTGCGACAATTCCTACCTGACCTTTCTTTGACGAACATGAGTCCTTAAAGTACTTAAAGAGACAATGTAAGTTGAATAGAATGCATGCCAAGTGGGAGGAATTCATTGATACCTTTCTTCCTGTAATCAAATACACACAAGGTAAGGAAAATTTTGTGGTTGATGCTTTAGCAAGAAGGTATGCCCTTATCTTCATTTTAGATGCAAAGTTATTGAGATTTGAATATGATTAGGAATTGCATGCTAATGCTGATGACTTTGCTAGTGTGTGTGAAGTGTGTGAGAAGGCGTTGTTTGGTAAGTGCTATAGACTAAATTGATATTTGTTTAGAGAGAATAAACTTTGTGAGCCTACTAGTCTTATGCGTGAGATGATAGTGCATGGATGTGGTTTGTTGGGTCATTATGGTGTAAAAATGATTTTAAATGTGTTGCGTGACCATGGGTGGGAGTATTGCTTGCCATTTATTGAGTTTGCATATAATTGGAGTGATCATTTTGGTGCAAGGAAGACTTTAAATATGTTTCATGAATGTTTGTGGGAGTATCATTTACCATTCATTGACTCGTTGCATGAACATTTGCGGGAGTATCATTTGCCCTTATTAGAGTTTTAATCCACTTACTCCTTTAGCTTTGATGCTTTTGCTTGTTGATGACAAGAGCAACTTGGATGAACTTTTCCAAATAATTGAAAAAATTAATGAAAATTCATATCAAGTGGATCTTCCAGATAAGTATCATATTTTTGCTAATTTCAAAGTTTCTGATCTTTTTCCATTTGATACAGGTGGAGATTTGAGGTCGACTCCTTTTGAGGAGAGGGGGAATGATGGACACCTAGGTAGAGCAAGTCTTAAAGATCCTTTGCAAATTTCAGATGGGGCAATCACAAGATCGAGAGCTAAGAACTGTAATGAAGCAATGCAAGGATTGGTGCAATCCCCTTGGGATGAGTCTAGCAAGAGCTGAATATCAAGATGTGCTTGAGAGAAGGAGATTCAGTGATCATCTATGTTATACAAGCTATTGAAGAGTGCAACATAAATTAGGGCCTATTATTATGTTTATGTGATTGAAGGCCTTGAACTTGTTTATTTCATTAAAGGGGCTTATTTTATTAGTTATAGGAATTAGTCTAGAATAATTGAGCTTGAGGATGCTTAGCTCACATATGTTTCAATTTGTTGAACTAGGGTTTCAAGAAGTTATCGTAGCCGAGTTATTGTAGCTATGATACTATTGATTCAAAGAGCTTTATTTTGACTAGGATTTTAATTAGGTTTTGGTTTAAATACTCTTTGTAGTCTCATTTTAATTAGTTTATGAAGTTTGATGAATTTATTCATTATGAGTTGAGTTTATCTCCTCTTGTTCTTGAATGAACTTTTGAACTTATCAAAGGTAAATCACAGCTTTTGTGACGTTCTTCCTTATAATTTAGGTTCTTGAGATAGGTTTTTCAATAGGTTTAGATTTTCATATAATCTAAGTTCTTGAAACAAGTTCCTTAATAGGCCTAAATTTTCTATTGACTTGATTTTGGCTTTCTTGGGTGAGTTTTCAAATTGATTGTGGGTTCATGGGATTCTATTCCCACAAGTTCATATCAAAGTATTTTCTATCATGACTGGTGTAGATATGAACTAATTTTGTGCATTCTGTTTTTGAACTATGCAAAAAGAGTGAATATGAAATCTAAAAGTTTTGCTATGAATAAATGAAGATGTTTTGATTCTGTTTATTTCGAACATGTGAAATGATCTGAAGCTGTTCAATATTCGGTTTTGAAATGATATGGCATCTGAAAACCTTGGCATGAATTTTTGATTTTGTATCTGAATATGATCTGGTTCCGATGATGTTCTGTTATATTTCTCTTAAGGCCCTGCCTTGGGTATAATAGTAGTATACGATCAAGCGAAGGGTATAATGGTAGTTTATAACCCTACCACTGGGGTGAGCCATGGTATACGGCCCATCCACGGGTATAATGATGATTTATGACCTTGCCCCGGAGGTGAAACATGATATACGACCCAACCACGGATATAATGGTGGTTTATAACCCTACTACGGGGGTTAAACATGGTATACGGCCCAGCCACATGTATAATAGTGGTTTATAACCCTACCACGGGGGTTAAAGATGGTATCTGTCTCGATGCAATGCTCCGATATGATATGAAGATGATGTTTCAGTTTATGATATGCCGAAGGATTTTTGAATTAGAAAGTTTTCTGAAAATTTTGCTCTGATGTTTTGTAACAAGTTTTGTTTATGCATTCTGAAAGTAAGTATGTTGTTTATGCAAATTGAAAGTAAATTTTTTGTTATGTATACTGAACTTTATAAATGCTCATATTTACATGCTATATTATATGTTCTTTGCTGACTGAGTTGTTAATAACTCACCCCCTTATCTCCACAATATGTTTTAGATATTTTGATGATTCAGTTGAGGATCAAGATTATGAGGCATTGGATGAGATGATTTGAGTATAGTAGATTAAGTATAGAATTTTTTTTGAGTATTGGCGATTTTTATTAAGAAATTTTATTGTGTTATGATGACTTGGCATTTTGGAAATTTGGTTATATTGAGGAAATTAGATTGAATCAAAACTTCTATATGATATTGAGAATTTGGAGTCTATTATTATATTGTTGAATTGTGACTTTAAGTGATAGGAAGTAACTCTTCGACCTGTGTGGGGTAGGGTTATTACAATTGGTATCAGAGCCAAGTTAGAGATTCTGCATACTATAATAAGGAGTTTGATGAAATTTAAGGTTTGAGGTTCTGCAGACTATAAACATATGAGATTTGGATATCTAAGAGTTTTAGGGAATAAAGTTCATATTTGAGGTGTAGAGATTTGAGGACTATAAGGATGATGATGTGGATATCTAAGGTTTGAGATTCTGCAAATTTTGTTGGTTGAGTTTTGGAATATGAGGTTTAGAGTTTCTGAATACAGAAAAAATAGAGATTTTGATGAGGTTGAAGGTTTGAGAAATTCTGTAGGTCCAAGATATGATTTTGAGAATATTTAAGGCTTCCGCATTTGCATACTCATGGAAGGTGGATTACGAAATCTAAGGTTTAGAGGTTCTACATAATTTAAAAATGATCTGGATGAGATTTGAGGTTTTAGACTTTTCAGTACTTAAGAAATGATTTTCAAGAGATTTAGAATTTTTGATTCGGTAGGCTTATTTTGTAGACTGTAGGAAATGATTTTGATAAGATTTAAGGTTTAGATTTTGAAGGTGTATATAAGTTTGATCAAAAGTTAGGTTTTGACATTTGTAGACTCTAATATTTGAGATTTTGGACTTCATTTTTATTATATATATATATATGTATTTTATATAGATTTTTGCCGAGATACTTCTATTATTCATTTTTGGGTAAGCCTCTTGGTCCAACCTCATAAAACTTTTGTTGGCAATTCAAGTTAGTGTTTTGATCATAGTACTTTCGAAAACTACTTTTTTTATAAAGATTTTTCTTGTATCTTTTATGAAAAAAAAGAGGATTTTTTCAAGGATATGACCAATTTTTGAACCCAATTACATCGTGTGATCCTTCTATTATAGGTGCGAGTCAATTCCTTCCATAGTCACTTAGTGGAGAACACCATTGTGCCTAATTTGGGATTTCAATCATTAGACTAATTTCTCTTTCACCAACTGCGAGAAGGTCCCAACTTCATCGCTTCATCTTTGATTTTCAATCATTCTGTTACGACTACCCAACCCTATCCACCCCATGGGTTTGATTTGGCATATGGATTTCTACATTCTCGAATCACTCCAACACAAAATAAATGGTAAGGATGTCATGAGTACTAGTGTGTGGTCATTAGACATAAATGTGTACTATGCCTTTTGATTGTAGTTGAGAATGAGAGAGGATATCTAAAACTATAAGTGAGTGTGCATGGATTTGGTACAGAAGAGATCTTTTCATTATTGAAGTGTGGTAAAAGTTATCTTGGTAGGTGTTGAAATGGACTAGACTTAGCATTGAGGTATTTATGGATTTTAGTTTTAGAAATTTTTGTGAAATTATTAGAGTGCGCAGCGGAAGCATGATTTTTGATAAGATGATGGTTTGAGAGTAAACTTGGTGATGATTAGAAAATGAGTCGTCACGCAGGTTTTAAATATTGTGGCTATAGATTTCGAGTTTGAGGATTTATAAAAATGATGGATTTTTTTTTAGGGATCTCGAGCTAAGTTGGATTCCTTTGTGAATTGAGTGTGAGATTAAGGACCCCGAACTTAGGAGAGTTTATTTTTACTATCCATATGATCAGGTTAATAGTTCTATGTGCTTTTTTCAGTTGAAGTTAGGTTAAGAAGTTGGGTGAGAATTTTTAGTAGGCTGTTAATTGAGCCCATTGTGAAAGATTACACTCTGAAAAGGATTGCACACCTAGGTGTATGATAATTGCTACAATGTTCGTGAGCGTGTCTGTCTAGAGGGAATTATTCTTAGACTTGTAATCCCATAATTGAGATTTATACTTTAGGATTGAACTGGATCCCTTTATATATGGAAATCAACACTAGGTACATGAATGTGTATGCCAAGAGGATTAGGAGGTATTTAAGGCACCAAGCATTAAATATTGGAAAAATTAGGTTCAGCAGGAATGATCGAGGATTAAAAAAAAAAAAGGCACGCAATATTGGAGGTGATAGTTAAATGTGTAGGTTTTACTCGAGGTACTCATAAATTTCGAGGATGAAATTTTTATAAGGAGGGGAGAATGTAACACCTAGTCCCACCGTGAAACCCAAACCCAGACCAGATGGAAGCCTAACCTTGAAGAGAAAACAATGTCGTTTTGGGTAAGCTTCCTCCCTTTCAAAATTTTTTCTTGACCCCGACGGTTACTGTTCTTATCTCGTCCCATTCAGTTTTTCACCCCTCCGAATCCCTCTCCACCTTATGTTCCACCTCCTCACACCTATGTAACCTTTTTTTTTTCTCCCTTTTAAGTTCTCTCTCAACAAACGCTTTCTATCCATATCTCTTAAGCTCTCGGTTCTCACTCTCAAAGTCTCTCTCATTTCACTGCAAATCTACATGCAGTCTTGGGTCTTCAAGCACAACCGTCCTCCACTCTCATGCACCATCATCAGCAATAGATGGCACCAGACATCAAGATTCCACTGTCGGAAGTAGCCCCATTGCACTCCTCACAAGAGTCACACATGCAACCACCGTAAGCCACCCTAAAGTATTACTCCTATGACGTTTCCAGTGAATTAGCCAGCCCCAATCACGTTTAACAGCTTTAAGCTACAGCGTCGGAACCTCCTCTCTCTAATCACCACCATGCCAGCTACAAAAACCTTGGACGAGTGTGCCCTGTTGCACCACGCAAAAACATGGGAGGTATTGTCCCACTGTAAGACACTGCAACCACCTCCCCTGAGAACTCCATCACGTCGAGACTCCACAGAAAATGTCGGTAAAAACTTCCCGTCACCCCCTGTCTGCAGCATGCCACCTCAGTCTCACGGTGAGCAGCATCTCTCTCTCTCATATTTGGCTTGCTCATCTCGTTATCTCTCTCTCTCTCATAACATGGTTTCTCTCTCTCTCAGTGCTTCGCTTCTAAGCTCGCAGGCAAATTCATCTCAGCTGTCCATCTCTATCGACCAGCTTCGAGTCCTTGTCGTAGTTGATCTAGCTCTATCTTGGTGAGCTTAGTTTTTACGTATGTTCTAGGTTCTTTTCTATTGCAGAAACTTTGTTTGTAAATTTTTTTTAACTTCCCAATTTATTTTCTAAAACATCCCTTTAGGTGAGTTTTATATTTATAAGTCTAGTGCTCATTTAATGAGAGTTTTTTTTTTAATATATAGCTTATAAAGCAAATAAATATAGAGCTGAATTGTTTTTTTTTTTAGTAATATATATATATATATATTAAAATATGAATCTTTGAAGTGAACAGTAAGTACAAAATTTTATTTTGAATCCTTTTAAAATATTATTTTTATTTAACCAAAATTATGATTTTCTACTTATAATGATATTGATATAATTATGTTATTTCGTTTTATATTTTATAGTTCGACCTTAATAGTAAATGAGTTAGATTTTAATACTTTATTCAGAGATTAAGTTGGATATTGAGGAAGTTGGGAAGTGATGATATTTTTAGGGATTGAGAATTTAGGTTTTTGAAGAATTAAAATAGGTTATTTTAGCATCTTAGGCTTAAATAATGAAATACGTATTCGATTGAAAATTTACGGTTGTTACGTGATTATTTTATAGATGACGATTAATATTTGTTCGGCATTATTGAGGATATTCTCGAAAACTTAAGAAGTCTAGGTAAGCGGGGTTCATATATTAGTTTTGCACAAAAGAAATGAAATAAGGCTGAATTTTAAAATATGCATGTTCGTTTTTGAAAAAAAAAATTCTAAAAATGACCTCAGATGTTTGTTCTGCATATGCATAAATTCTATATAAGAGAAAGTATTTTCTATTATGACTATTGTAAACATGAGCTAATTTTGTGCATTCTGTTTCTGAACTATGCAAAAAGAGTGAGCTTGAAAATCTAAAAGTTTTGCCATGAATAAATGAAGATGTTTTGATTATGTTTATTTCGAACAAGTGAAATGATCTGAAGCTGTTAAGTATTCGGTTTTGATATGATGTGGCATCTGAAAATCTTGACATGAATTTCTGATTTTGTATCTGAATATAATTTGGTTCTGATGATGATTTATTTTGTTTCTGTTAGGGCCCTGCCACGGGTATAATAGTGGTATACGTCCTACCCATGGGTATAATTGTGGTTTATAACACTACCACGAGGGTTAAACATGGTATATGGCCCAACCACGGGTATAATGGTGGTTTATAACACTTTCATGGTGTGAAACATGATATACGGCCCAATCATGGGTATAATGATGGTTTATAACCCTACCATGGGGGTTAAACATTGTATCTATCATGATGCAATGCTCTGATATGATATGAAGATGATGTCTCAGTTTATGATATGTCGAAGGATTTTTGAATAAGAAAGTTTTTTGGAAGTTTTGCTCTGATGTTTTATAACATGTTTTATTTATGCATTCTGAAAGTAGATATGTTGTTTCTGCAGTCTGAAAGTAAATGTTTTGTTCTGCATACCAAACTTTATAAATGCTCATGTTTACATGCTAGTGTGTGTTCTCTACTTACTGTGTTATTGATAACTCACCCCTCTTCTCCACAATATTTTTCAAATATTTTGATGGTTTAGCTGAGGTTCAAGATTATGAGACATCGGCTGAGATGATTTGAGTATAGTGGATGAAGTATGGAAAGTTTTTATAAGTATGGTGATTTTTATTAAGAAATTTTATTGTGTTATGATGATTTGGCATTTTGAAAATTTGGTTATATTGAGGAAATTAGTTTGAATCGAAATTTCTATATGATATTGGAAATTTGGAATCTATTATTATATTGTTGAAATGTATATTTAAGTGATAGAAAGTAACTATCCAACCCATGTGGGATTGGGGTGTTACAGTGATGCAGTAGTTGACAACTTTGACTTTAGAGATACAAAAGAAAACTTAGAGTTAGAGCCCTGAAGATTCTTCTTCAAGAGTGCATAATCATGAGGATGGGAGCAACCCCCAAGGAGAAGTCCATCCCAGATTTGTACAATTGGATTTCCTTGTGTTCCAAGGAGAGGACCCTATCGGGGTGGCTTTAAAGGTACACAATTTTTTTGCTTTTCACAATACCATACCACAACACTATATTAGACTGGCATCTTTCCACATGGAAAGACAAGTGTAACACCCGGATCCAGCCAAGCCCGGTTTCTAAATATTTTTGGACTTAAATGTATGAAAAGACTAGTTGAGTTTTCGAGTTCTTTTTTTTTTTATAAAGATTACGGGTCCATTTTATTTTCAAGAATCCAACCTATGATTTATTTATTATATATATATATTTAGATATATGTATTTTGCAGCTCTGTATTTGTGGGGAGATCTATTTTTTTCAAATTCTAGTTAGCTTCAGTTGCCCCTCACCACGTTCAAGTAGTTTGTATTTTTTTTTTAAAAACAATCACTAGCCCCCACTTCGCACCACTCCTGTAGCCCATGCTTGCACGTCTCTTCATCCCTTATCTCTTAGGGTTTGTTTTTGGTTTTCTGTCACCTATATATTCACACGTTAACCTCAGAGTTTCACATAGCCCTCAATCTCATGCATATATTGAACATCCTCAACCCTAGACTCAGTTGCTGCCGCACCACCTCTAGGTACTTTCATTGCCAAGCTCCTCTCGGTTGATCCCTGCCATGAAGCACATAGAGGTGTTTCTCGTCCATTATGTATCGAAGCATCAAGCATGCTTTATTACCTGCAACACCCAACAACTTCACTAAACCACCATGCAGCCACTGCTACCTTCTTCAACCACTATGGCACCCATAGCCAACCACCATTATGCATGACCCACGCCACTGCAAATCTCCATTGGAAGCAACAATCCTAGCTGACGCACACTGCTTCATCACAGAAGCCCAACTCGAGTCAGCCACCATTGGTCTACCTTGCACCTCCGTGCCTTGCCGTCGATAAGCTTTGGACGTGAAGGGCTCTATTTTCGCACGCCGAAACTATGATGCCCCTAGATTCTCTTCGGGTCGGACGAACATCCGAAGCGTCGATACATGCAACATAAAGTCATTTACCCCCCCGTTCATGACATATAAGATGCTATGTTCCTAACATGCATCTAGCATTAGCATCGGATAAATTGTTTTTTGAGCAATACTATGCACCAAACTTATAATATCCCAAATAGTTAAAACATAAATCATGCATACTTAACAAAATAAACATCCACAATTACAGCGCGGGTCTCAGAAGACTGTAATCTTAAAACAACGGAGACCTGGCTCCATAATGACATTGCGAAATAGACTACAAGGCTAGTTCGTTGAGTAACTTGCGTTACTCGACTAACGATGTTGAAATACTATCCAAAGACCTAACTATGGAGGCTGCAAGCTCCGTGTTGCGCCTACAACATCTAGTCAATCTCCTCCAGTCTGCCAGTGTCTGCTCCTTGCTCTGATCCTGACACATCGTCTACCATTCGAGGGGAATGATAGTTGGGACTACCAAAGTGAGATTTGATTACAAATCTCAACAAGTTAACAAGAAACTTCCACACAAGTTAATGATACATGCATGGCAGTAAAATCATGAATGCCTAATCAAAGTCATAACTAAGCATAGTATAACTTGACATATAGCATGACATAAATGACATAACTTGATCTGAAACTGAAACTTAGCTTGACATGACATGGCATGTACATGGACTTAAAATATAACATGGACTAACAATATAACATGAACATGAACTTGAAACATAACATGGACTAGAAACATAGTATGAACGTGAACATACATAATTTGAACATAACATGGACCTGAGCATAACATAACAAAAACGTGAACTTGAAACATAATGTGAACGTGAACATGACATAACATGAATGTGAACATAACCTGACATGAACGTGAACTTGAAACATAGCATGAACGTGAACTTAAACATAACATAACGTGAAACATGACCTGAACGTGAAATACTTGGAATCTTATTCAATAGACTTAATTAATAAAAGTGACCATACAGGTGCTACATAGGTCCCCTTGAGCAGTGTGTCCCTGCCGATTACCGCATCACAATACAGGTGTCTATACCAGCTGTGAGTGCGTTAATATGTACTCCACAGTTGCTGTAGCCCCATGTATTCTACATGTCACAATCACTGTGTCTCACGTAGTCTATGCTTCACAGTTATTGTAGCCCCATGAATTGTTTGAGCCACACTTGCTGTGGACACATGTAATATAAAGTGTGGCTCCATCGGCATTAGTGCCTGGGGCGCTCAAGTGACCAGCTAGTTAGGCCCCATTCGCAACTTGTTTACTATACTTCGTCAACCTAGAAAATTTCACACCTATTCAGACACTCCAACGAAAACAAAGGAGTTCCACTAGGATATTGCCCTATCTTAGTGCTTAGGGTTGTGATTGACTTGATTAACTTAACTGGCATACGTGACATTTTGTAACATGACGTGACATGAACGTGATATAAAAGACAGAAGTCCTAATGTAGCGTAACATGACATGAATGTAAGATGACAGACATGACATACTTTGAGACATAAATATAACAGACAACATTCTATAACATGGCATACATGTAACAAACGATATTTCGTAACATAGCATACCATGTAATAGACAATATTTTGTAAGAGCACTCTCATTGGAAGCTAAAACCTAAATCCAATGAAAATTTAGCTATTGAACCATAAAATATATCACATTGGAATAGCTATATTCCAAATATTTAGAATATAGCTACAGTAACTTCTAAAGTTATTTCCAAATTTGAAAGACATTGTTTATTCATCAAATCCATTTTATATAATTTGTTTCTCTCTCCCGAGGTCTCCATCAATGTCTTTCTAGTTTCTATTTTTAATCCATAATTTAATTAGAATATGATTACTAATTAATATATAATATTATGAATAATAAAATATGATAAAATAAAATAATTTCATAATTAAAAAATTAAAATATTTTTGAAATTGATATATTAATTTGAGTTAGTGATATATTAATTTAATAAGAATATGATTATATCGTGACATACTTGCAATAGATAGTCACATGAGACAAAGTATATTGTGTAATAGATAAAATTTTCATGACAGAATAATTCGTGTAATAGATAAACATGTGATGACATGGCATGACATGACATATATAACAATATACGAACATAAACTGTGATTCCCTTACCCATCACACATACATACTAAACTGATAGTAAGTTAAAAGGTAACTTATCTTGATCGTCGTATTCTACGAGAATAAAGCATGAAACACGAGGAATTGTAAGTGGGTATTTTAAAAGTTAAAAATTTAATTACTAACAATTAGAAATGTGAAAAGAGATAACTTAGAGTAAAATTATCATTTTACTCTCTACATGTGAAAAAATGACAATTTTACCCATAACTTAAGGATTTCACATCCTAACTCCAAAAATTGTCAAAATTTACATTCCTCATGTAAATTTTGTCCTAGACTCAGATATCTACTCAAGAAAATTTAAAACAATTCACAACTATGAAAAACTCACCATGGCCAAAACCTTCATAGGCCATTTCTCTTGTTTTTGGTTGCCATTTCTTCCATCTTCAAAACCCATGATTAAACCAAAATTTTGTAACAAAGATATTCCTATCCTAAGTTTAAAAACACACTTAGAATATCCATTAAGAAAAATCTAATCATCAACACCGAACTTTTTGTAAGAAGACCCATACTTTTTAACAAAAAGTAAACCCTTAAATCATAAGTTTTGACCTTAATAAAAACATCTCCAATAATTCAAAAAAATCAAATCTTACTTCTAGCATATTCATAACATCATCCTAAGATCAAACATGCTTTAAATCATAAAAAAAAGTCACCAAAATCACAAAACAACACTTGGAGTTTTTGGTTTTACACTTAGTCCAAAAACAGAAACTTTTCTCTCAAATAACTTTGATCAATCTCTTGATCAATGGCTTAAAGGCATGTGATCTTCCAAATAAAACATTTCATGGTTTAAAAATGTGTCCTAAAGAAGATCCAACCATCACACTTAAAATCACATGGTTAAAATTCAATAAAACATGGATCTAACCCAAAAACATCAAATCTTAAGCCTAGCCGAAATCCTTTTGCATAGAAAATCATATCTTTAACACTAATACTAAATTTTCTCAAAATAACATCCTAACATATATATAAGAGGCTTAGAATTATCATATAAAAATATCAAAGCCTTTGGAATAAAATTAGACCACGGAATATTCAAACTTTTATAAAACAAAAACTGTTTTTCCACTTCCCGTTTTCAAGTTTATAGATCTAAGGAAATCTATCATCAAAAGCTTTACTCATGCAACAAAACCTCAATGAAAATTCATAAATACCTACCAAATGAGCATGAAATGAGACTAATAAGATATTCATGGAAACTAAAGTTAAAGACGAACACGTTTTATGAAGGAGGCATCGTGCAAAAATACCTACAATAGGTCGAAAATCCCCATGCAAAAAGACCCAGAAATATGCCCAAGGGAGCACTTTTGAGTTTCTCCTAGGAACGGGGTAAAGAAGTGATGAAATGAGTGAAATGTGTTTTGCAAGACTTTATACTTCTGGAGGGGGAAGTTATGGGCTTGAATGACCCTTGATTGGAGGTGGCTATGTGACATAAAGTGGAGAATAGAGAGGAGCAAGGACTGTCTGCAGCAGCTGTGAGCTATGGAGGTTGATGGGGTGGATTTCTCCTTCACATCAAGGCACTATTGGGTGCAGCCAATGGAAATGAATGGTCTACCATGTGAGGGATGAAATTTCTTCAAGAAGCTTTGCCAAGGGGGGCCTTAACCAAGTGGGCTTCAATTTGGGGTTTAAAGGGGGTTTGGTTAGGGTTTGAGATGCTATCAAAACCAAATCCAATTTTTCTTGGCCCAATAAAATTTTCAAGGTTTAAAAGGTTGGATAATGATGTCATAACAAGGGTTTGATTAATTAATAGCATGTGGAAGTGATTTAATCAAGTGATTAAACACAATGCTAGAAATCGGATTAAAAAGGGTTTGGAGGCCAACTTTAGGGTTTGGGAAACCGTTTAAGGTTTCGGTTTCAACCAAGCTTTTGGGGTTTCAATTGGATTCCAATCATTTAGGGTTTTGCTAGGATTGAAACTGTAATGCCCTGGTCCCGCAGGGATCGAAGAGTTACTCCCTATAACTTAAAACTCACAATTCATCAATATATTTACAGACTCCAAAATATAAAGTCATCAGAATACTAAAAAATCTCTTTTTAAAATCCGCCAATTCTCATAAAGCTTCTATGAGTAATCCACTATGCTTAAATAATCATCTCACAGATGCTCCATAATCACGATCCTTAGCTGGGCCATTCAAAATCATCTGAATAATATATGGAGATAAGGGGTGAGTTATCAACGACTCAATAAGTAAAGAGCATATACTAGTGTGTAAACATGAGCATTTACAGATATCAGAATGCATAACAAAATATTTTCGTTTTCAAAGTACGGAAGCAGAACATGTTATCAAAATATCAGAGCGAAGATTCAGAAATAATTTCATTCAAAAATATCCTTTGGCATAGCATAAATGATCATCATCATCATTAGAACATCATATCATAACAGAAGCCATGTATAACCTTATGGTAGGATTGTGTATCTGCGGATAGCCAAGCAGAACATAAATCACTCTGTCACCAAGGTGTGCATTCAAAACAGAGACCACTACTATAACCTGTGGCAGGGCCATATCCACTATTATAACCTATGGTTGGGCCGTATACACTATTATTACCAGTGGTTGGGTCGTATCCACTATTATAACCTGTGGTTGGGCCGTATCCACTATTATTACCCGTGGTTGGGCCGTATCCACTATTATAACCCGTGGTTGGGCCATATATACTATTGTAATCCATGGTTGAACTGTTTGCCACTATTATCACCTGTGGTAGGGCAGTAACTGAACAGAGCAGAAACATAATCAAATCAGAATTAGAGAGTCTTGCCAAAAGTTTTCAGAAATCACATCTTATCCAAACAGAGTACTGAACAAAATCATACCATCTTCGTAATCAAAGCAAATCCAAAGCATATTTACATAGTTATGCACAAATTTTCATATTCGCTCTTTTTGCATAAGTCAGAAATAGAATGTAAAAAATAAGCTCATGTCTACACTAGTCATGACAAAAATGCTTTCTCTTTCATCAGAGTTCAATGAGTAATGACGAACAAATAACTGAGGTTATTTTCACATTTCTTTTCAAAACACATAATGCGCATTTTCATAAATGAACCTCAGTTCATTTTTATTTTATGCAAAGTCTAGCATAGGAACCCCGCTTACCTGGACTTTTTAGCTTTTTCAGATTTTTCTACAAAATGTTGATCAATAATTAAGTGTCACCTATAAAATAATCACGTGATTCTCGTAAATTTTCAATCAATCACGTATTTCGATATTTAATCCTAAACTTCTAAAATAACCTATTTAATTCCTCAAAACCTAAAATTTCATAACCTCAAATTATAAATCATCACTTTCTAAAATCATCAATATTAATTTAATAACTTTGACTAAAACATTTAAAAGTCTGACCTATTTATTAATGAAAACAAACTATAAAGTTTAATACTAGATAATATAATTATCCCAAAATATTTTAAAATAAACCATAACTATTTTTAAATAGACTAAATTATATCTAAAGTGTAAAAACAACATTACACCAATATGGTTTACTCAAATCTAACACTCAAAAAAAAAAAACTTTGATACCATTAGGTATCATTTAAAAAAAAAGAGTCGGAGTACGTTTAAACAAATAACAAAGAGTTTTATAACTGGAATGGAAAAATGTAAAAACACTTAAAAAAATGGGTTTGAGGTGTTTCACGGAAGAAAAATCGATGACCAAAAGCTAGATGGCATTTTCGTAATTCCAAGGGATGTCATGACCACATAATTTAAAACTATCTATACGATAATATTTTCAGTCGAAAGCTTCTACTCGTTTCTAGGGAAAATAGAAGACACAACAAAAAGAAAGAAGGAAACCGAAAGAGAAGGAGGTGTGCGATAAAGGCTCACTGTGACTGAAAGAGGTTGCGACAGGGCAGGCTAGTGGGAGGGAGAGCGAGGGAGGCAGAGAGAGAGATGATGGCGTTCGGTGGTGACAGGGTTGCGTGTAGTGGCTTCCATCATGTAACATGGCTAAAAAAAACCGAGTGCACGGGGAGAGTGATAGGCCGGCGGATGGGAGCTCAGTGGAGGACTTGAACAAGAACTTGCTCTGTTTTTGGATGGATAAAACAAAGTATGGGATTGTGGGGTTGGTTGGATGGTGGCGTCCGGTGGGGCTTGGGCTTTGGTGTCGCTCGTTTATGGTGGAGAGAGGGGCCACAGTGCAACTGGGTGGTCTGGTTTAGCGGCATCACGGAACGTGACACTGGGTTCCATTTTGGGCTGTGGCTGGGGGACTGCATAGTGCACGGTGGGGCTTTGGCTTCGGTGATGGTCATTGATGTTAGAGGGAGGGCTATAGAGCAAAACACTAGGCCTTGGGTAGGCCGTTTCCTTGAGGTGGAGGTGGTGGTGCTATGGGACTACAAAAGCTGGGCGGTGGCTGGCGGTAGCTACGTGGAGGTGCAGTACTGGGTAGGCAGATGGGTTTGATGGAGGCTGAGCCATAGTGTAAACATGTTGCGATCGTACGTGCGTGGTGGAGGCGTTGGGCTGATTTTCAGACGGTGTGAAAAAAAACTGAGTTATGGTGCTACGGCTTAGTGTTTTGCAGAAAGTATGCATATATATATATATAAAGGTGATTGAACGTAAAAAGAAAACCCTAGAGCCATAGGAGATGTGCAAGTGCAAGGGAGTGAATAAATACCTTAGATATGTGCATGCTTATGACTAACGAAAAGAGGCGTGCAGAGGATAGGAGTTTTAAAAAATCAAATGGAGAGAAAATCGGGAGAAATATATATGGTTGTTTGATCAAAGTAATGATATATCTACCGTTGCTGAAAACCCTAGTGGGAAGCTCAAGTACGTGCATGGGATGTGGGGTCATGAGAAAAATCTCATGGAGTTGGGCTTTATGGTCCATTTTAAAAATAATATAGAAGAATGAATAAATAATAATAAAAAAATAAATGGGCTCTTCCTTAAATTTTAACTGGGTTTTTCACATACTTAACCCAAAATATGTAAAAGAAAAAAGGCTTGGCGCTAGGCCCTGGTGTTACAGAAACCCTCTTTGGTCTGGCACGATTTGGTTGAACAGATGAAACAAAGTTTTGCTTAGGTGGCATGATCTTACACTTTGATTTCCTAACAAATCTATCTAATGGTTCCTCTTTGTGCCAAGTGTCTAATAGTCTAATACCATTCACTATGTATAGCTAAGGTCTTGCCAAGTGTCCAAATAAAAATTATCTAACCTAATTTGGACATTCCACACTGTGATTTTGAAAATACTACACTGAGTGCGCTTATCGAGATTACTATTCGCTCTGAAGAAATGTATAATAAACTTAGTACTAAAAAATCCTAAATATCCATATTAACCTATAGTGAAAATCGTTTACCAAAATTCAACCCCGAAGTGCCCCTAAAAATAATTTCACAATTTCAAAAAAGCTTTTCATCCGGAATTATGAAAATGAGCTATTGTGCCATAAAATCTGAAATAATGAACTGAGTCTAATGGCGTAGACTATAACGCATTCTAACACTTCTAACTATCTCAAATAATTATACTCATAATTCTAGTACCATAGTGACACTGACTATATTGACAGACTAAAACCTATACGATTGGTCGATTCATAAAAACTTAGGAGTTTGCATGAGGTTCCTAAAGTCAATAGAAATTCCACCAGTGAATTTCTAGCAGGCTATTACAGAAACAGGGGAAGCATCACCACCGTGAGCCATGTCCCCATCCCCCTACACTTCAATGCCACTGCCAGAAGCAATAGAAACTGCTGGCTGTGACACCCCCGTCACTCCGTGCTGATCAGTGAGCCCACTATATCTCCTCCATTTTCTTCTTCACAGTAGATTTTTCTCTCTTTCACTCTCTCTCTCTCTCTCATCAGTACTTAGCTGCTCACCTTCCACATCGCCTGACCACCCACAACCGCTGCCTAGCCCCTGGTTCCTCCGCACGCCTCCCTCACACTCAGTGAGTTTTGGAGTTCTTCTCAGGTTGCACGATTCTCTTCTCCCGTAAGCCAACTTTCTCCTCTTATGGTTTCCGTTTTCAATCCTTCCCAAGTGCATGCAAGTTTTCCTTTAATTGCTAAAATACCCTTAAATCCTTTCTAAGTTGTGTAGCCTTTCGAGAAACCCTTTTGATTAAATTACAGTCCATTGTTTTATTTGACCTGTCTATCCTATATATATTGAACTTGACTTTGTTTTACATACAAGTTTTTTTTATAAAGAGAATAAATGAAGTTTTAATTGTATTTTTAACTGTTTACAATTTTAGTTTAAGTCGTTTGAATGAAATTTTGATGATTGATATTTTTAATGTATTACTCGAAAAGGTTAATTGGTCATCGATGAGTTTAGAGAGTAATGTTTTAAGATACCAGGTTATGAGAAGTTTAGAGTTTTGGAAAAAATAGGTTATTTTAGTATTCTAGGATTAAATATCGAAATACATGGTTGATTGAAAATTTATGGAAATACGTGAAAATTTTTATAGGTGGCGATTGATTTTCGTTTGGTATTGTTGTGAAGAATTTCTGAAAAGGCTAAGATATTCAGGTAAGCTGGGTTCCTATACTAGACTTTGCATAAAAAAGAAAATGAAACGAGGTTGATTTTCGAAATATGCATGTTTGTTTTGAAAATAAATTAAAAAACAACCTCAGATATGTGTTCTGCATATGCATGAAAACTGTATAAGAGAAAATATTTTCTATCATGACTGGTGTGAACATGAGCTAATTTTGTGCATTCTATTTTTGAACTAGGCAAAAAGAGCCAATATGAAATTTATGAAAATTTGTGCATGTGATGCGAAAATGTTCTGAAACTGTTTTTGAATATGTGAAAAGATCTAAATTTGCTCAGTACTCTGTTTGGATATGTTGTGGCATTTGAAAAGCTTGGCATGAGATTCTAAATCTGTATTCTGATTAAAGTCTGATTCTGATGTTTTGTTTAGTTTCCGTTATGGCCCCGCCATGGGTATAATTGTAACGCCCCGGCCCCGCAGGGATTGAAGAGTTACCCCCTATAACTTAAAACTCACAATTCATCAATATATTTATAGACTCCAAAATATAACATCATCAGAATACTACAAAATCTCTTAATAAAATCCGTCACTTCTTAGAAATCTTCTATAAGTAATCCACTATGCTTAAAAATCATTTCACCGATGCTCCATAATCCTGATCCTTAGCTGGACTATTTAAAACATCTGAAAAATGTATGGAGATAAGGGGTGAGTTATCAACAACTCAGTAAACAGATGACATATACTAGTATGTAAATATGAGCATTTTTACATAGTTCAGAATGCATAAACAAAACATTTCAATATCAATATGCAAATCTAAAAATACATATTATCAGAAAATCAGAGTGACCTTCCAAACATTTCATATTCAGAAACCAACTTTTCATATTCAAAGACTCATTTGGCACAACATGACTGAACATTTTCGTCTTATCATATCATATCCGAACATATATCAGAACAGAGACCATGTTTAACCCCCGTGGTAGGGTTGTGCATCCTGAGGAAAGCCAATCAGAATATAAATCACCATGTTACCAAAGCTCAGAACAGAAAACCACTATTATATCCCGTGGCGGGCCAGAGGTCACTATTGTATCCTGTGACAGGGCCAGATGTCACTATTATATCCCGTGACAGGGCCAGAGGTCACTATTGTATCCCGTGATAGGGCCACATATCAGAGCAAAACAGAATCAGAATCACCATATCAGAATCAGAACTTAGAATCAAAGTCAGAACATAATCAGAAAGTCATGCCAAAGGTTTTTCAAGTGCCACATCTTATCAACACAGAGTACTGAACATAATCAGATCACAAAAACATAACTTATACACAAATTTTCATATTTGCTATCTTTTTCAAAGTTCAGAAACAGAATGTCAAAAATAAGCTCATGTCTACACCAGTCATGACAGAAATTATTTTCTTCTTAAACAAAATCTCATGAGTAATGTAGAACAAATATCTCAGGTTGTTTCCAGATTTCTTTTCATAGCAAAACATGCACATTTTCCAAAAATGACCTCAGTTTGTTTTATTTAATGCAAAGTCTAACAAAGGAAACCCGCTTACCTGGACTTCCTAGTTTTTTCGGAATTTTCCTCAAAATGTCGAACAATAATTAATCATCACCTATAAAATAATCACGTAATTTTCGTAAATTTTCAATTAATCACGTATTTCGATATTTAATTCCTCAAAATCTAAAATTCTCAAAATTTTCAAAATACCATCATTTTCTAAGACCATCAATATCCACTTAATCGAATTCGTACTAAAGAAGAAAATTTATCGAATAAGTATTATGATAATTATAGAACTCGATAAAAATTTAATATTCAAAATAGCTAAAATACCAACAATATTTTATAAATAAAAAGAATACATTGGTTACTAAAATTTTCCTAAAATAAGTCATGAGAAACTCATCTCTTAAGAAAAATAGATTTACTTCCTTTAACTAACAATATTATCAAAATACAATATAATATTTATTGGAACTTAAAACAAAATCCTATTTAAATATAAACTCAACAAAAAAAACTACTCAGCCGAAAACACAAACCAGGAACTTTCCTAATATATATACATATATATATATATACATATTCGGTTAAAACTAGTAAGTGCCCAAGTTAAAACTTTACTTATAAATATACCTACATATATATATATATATATATAAATACACCTTATATATAAAACAATTGATAACATACACAAGAAAATAGAAAAAATTGCAGCGGCGGTAGGGACTCACCGAGATGGTAAAGTGCGACGGCGTACGTGTCGTCTCACGGCTATGTACTGGACGAGAAAGAGAGAGAGAGATGCACGGAGAGAGAGAGCTTACGGGATGAGCAAGCCGACACGTTAGAGAGAAAACATAAAGGGAGATTACCGTGCGGCGGAGGTGGCATGAGGCGGACCTAGGGTGATGGAAAACTTCGCCGGCAATTTCTGGAGCCGCAACGTGAAGGAGCTCTCGGTGGTTAGTGGTTGTAATGGCTCAAGGTAGGAGGAAAAACATCCTCTATTTCGGGAGTGAAAAACAGAGGCTTGCGGGATGGCTATCGAAGGCTACACTGGTGGGTTCATGGCTGGGTCATGGTGGCGGCGTATGGCAGCGTTGAGGAGGAGCATGCGGCGACTTGACCTCCTTGGGAGGCTGCGTTTTCCATGAGACGGTTGGGTAAAACCGTGAAGATGCAGGTTGGCTTTTGGCCGTGTGCAAGCGAGTCTCTTGCCATGCGATCCGCTTGCTCAGCATCTCACGTGGTGCAATGGTTGCCTGCAGTTGCAGACCTCCACATATGAGCGGGACGTTCTCATGGTAATGGCATGTTGCTGCGGCTAAGGCCGTGGCGGAGGTGATGGCGCACAGTGAGGCGTTGAGCCTTGGTGAAGGACGTTTACTGGGCGTCAGTTTTACATGCGTGGAGATGGAGGTTGGCGTCGAACTAGGAGGGGCTGCACGATGGTGGTCTCTGGAGGCTATTGCAGTGACGATACAAGGCAGTTTTCAAAATATAAGATGAAACGTATATTTATATGGGTGAATAAGAAAACCCTAAAGATTGAAAAGAAAAAGACGTGCATGGGGTAGTGCCGTGCGTGGGAAAATAACATAAATAAATAAAACAATAATAATTAAAGTCCAACAATAAAATTATTCATTAAAGCAAAAAGCAAATTTAAAAGCAAACACTAATTAATATCACCAAAGCACATCAAAGTAAATTTCACAACTTAAGAATTATAAAATAAATCCAACGAGAAAATCCGATAAATTTTAAAACGAGAAAAATAATATTTAAATTACTTAAAAAAATAATCTTTCACTAAAAAAAATACACTAAAAGAAATACGGAGTATTACAATAATATTGGCATGCGGCCCTGCCATGGGTATAATAGTGGCATACGGCCCCACCACGGGTATAATGGTGGTTTATAACCCAACCATGGGGGTTAAACATGGTATACGGCCCCGCCACGGGTATAATGGTGGTTTATATATAACCCTACCATGGAGGTTAAACATGGTATAGAAACTTGAGGACTAAGAAATGATTATGTTGAAATTTAAGGTTTAGATTTCGAAAGTGTAAATAAGTGTGATTGAGCGTCAGGATTGAAATTCTATAGTCTTTGAAAAAAGAAATGGAGACGGTGGTGATGTAAGGTTTGAGAATTTTGTGAAATTTCTAAAAGGTGATATTTAAAGGTTTAGATTTCAGGTTGACTTTGTGGAATGAATTTTGGTTAGGAACTGGAGGTTTAAACTTGTGACATTGATGTTTTAGAGGAATTATTAGGTTTGTAAATCCAATGTGGAGGTTAGTTCCTTTTAGATGTACTTGATTGAGATACAATGCATTTGAGACTACAAGTTATTAGAGTGCGCAACGGAAGCGTGGTTTTGGTGATATGTTAGTCCGAGAGTTTAAGCATGGGTGAGATGATTTTTAAGCATAGTGAATTAGCATAGAAATTTTGTATGAGTATTGATGAGTTTTATTAAGAAATTTTGTTGTGTACTGATGATTGGCATTGTGGGAAATTGGTTATATTGAGGAAATTAGTTTGAATCAAATTAAGTGATAGGAAGTAACTCTCTGACCCGTGCAGTACCGGGGTGTTACAACAAGCTCTTGTTTGGTTCCTATATTTCGAAGAATCTGGACAGTTCACTAATTGGGACACATTTGTTAAGGAACTTTTGGCTAGATTTGGTCCAAATGCCTATGATAACCCTATGGAATCCATAACCAAATTGAAGCAAGCTGGTTCAGTAATGGATAATAAGGCTAGGTTTGAGACCTTGTCCAACAGGTTAAGGGCGCTTTCAGACTCCTATTAGCTAAGTTGTTTCCTAAGTGGGCTAAAAGATGAATTAATGCTTCCTGTGAGAATGTTCAACCCCTCAAACTTAACCACAATCTATAGCCTAGCTATGATCTAGGAAGAGAACCTCAACCTATCCAAAAACACCACAAGCCAACATTACCCTACTACCAGGAACCCATAACACTTAAGAATCCAAATCAACAAAACCCCACATACTTGACCAAAAAATAATCAAAATCAAATGAAAGAGAAGTGTGAAAGAGGGTTATGTTATTATTGTAATGCAAAGTGGAATCTAGGACATAAATTTCAAAATCCTAAAGTATACCTATTGGAAGAGGTGTTATCTGAGAAGGAGGTTGAAAATGTGTAGGAGTTTGTGCCTACAGAGAAGGAAGTGGAAGGAGAATTAGTAGAGTTAGACACTGTCAAGGAAAACCCATAAAATTTCCTTCCATGCTAATTGGCTCCCATAATCTAAAACTAAGAGGGTTGGGGGTAGGGGTGGGCTCCGACTCCAAAGGAGTCAGAATGCCCACCTCCGACTGGGGTTGGAGGTCAAAACCCCCGACGACTCCGATCAGAGTTCTGAGCTCGAAGCTCTGATCGGAGTAGAAAATGGGCTTTGTAGGACCAGTTGCCCTACTCAGAAAATGGGCTCCGATCGGCCCATTATCAACCCTGTTTAATAATGTAAAAAAATAATTATAAAATATAAAATACTCTAAAAATAAGTTAAAAAGATAAAAATTTAAATACAGTAACTAAATCAAACTACAAATCACAAACCATAAATTTAAATTTAAAACAGCAAATCGTAATAAATTTAAATTTATAGCACCAAAATCTTGAATAATGTCATAGATTTCATTTAAATATGAAATAGCCACAATGCCTCACATCAATCTTGACATTCCATGTATTTGAGTTGATGACTCAATAGTGATTTCTAATTTTCATGGATGAAGTTTTATTGATAAAATGCACTATCCTTTCTTTAATCATTTAACTATAGACTTCTAAACCATCAACCAAGTGATATTATGAACTCACCTCCTCCTCTAACTCTGATGAGTTTTGCATGATGGTAATCATCCCACGTTACGACGGTCTCAGACTCTCAGTCATCCACAATTAGTCTGGGGTTCACAGCTAGGTCTACAAAATCATATAAATTATAAATTAAATAATAAAAACATTAAAATTATGTAAATAATCATTTAAAATCATAAAGTTACCTGCTTCAAGCCTATAGCTATCGGCATCAACGGTATCTACTCCAATGAGTGTTGAACTTAACTAGTTCTGTGTGCAAACGTGGGCCTCGACGGTGGCTGGAGACAATGAACTTTGATAAGCATCCAAGACACGACCTTCAGTGCTAAACATCGACTTAGAGGCAACCGCAGTGATAGGAATGGCTAGTACATCCCTGGCTATTTGGGAAAAGACTGGAAACTTGCCAGAATGCACCTTCCACCAAGTTAATATCTGGAATGTATCACTAGGTGCCTCAACATCTTCCATAAAGTAACGCTCAACCTTAGATTTATACTGCATAATATTTCTCGATGCACGATTTTGATAATATCGTCGTAGCCGCAATAAATTTGAACTTTGTGCATGTGTGTCATCCCAAGAAGATGTCAAGATGGTCGGGTGAAAGGAGCTACCATCTTCGGTTGAAGACTAACCATTGCTGTTGTAATGGCTATATAAATCATCAATATCATATTTAAGCGATCTAATACACTCTTCAACGTCCTCATCAACGAGGATGTCTATGACGCCCCCAAATTTTGTTTGGGATTGGATGAACATCTGAAGCGTCGAGATGTGCAACACAAGGTTACCTACCCCCATTCATGACAGATAAAGATGTAATATTTCTAACAAGCATCTAGCATTATGAAATATTAGTAGTGGATAAATTTTCAATATTATGCACCAAACTAAAGATATCTCAATTACTTACAACATAATACATAAACATTAAAGTGGTAGACCTTCTTGATTACATCATGAGCCCAAAAGGTCTGTAATCATAAGAGTACTGGAGATCGAGCTCCTAAAGTACAAGCAGGAACTAAAGCAACTACAAGGCTAATTTATTGAGTAGCTCGCACAACTTAGTCAAGAATGCTATAATACTAACAATAATGGGAGTCATCGAGAATGAAATTAACAAAACTTTCCTTACGTAATGCGTGCATGCTCTGCTAGGGTTATCCCTTGTGTGGCGCTGGTCCTTCGGTTGTGGTGATGAGCGGCCCTCTGGTGGACCCTGGTACCAGCGGGCTAGAGCATAATACTCCTACAGGGCCCCCTCTGGTGGGGCTGGAGAGTTTGGCAGGTAAAAATAGTGAGGCGTGCGAACGTAGAACATTCGTTGAAGCTTTGCAACGGCCTATTCTGCCTCCAACTTTCAAACTTCCAGTCCGACGCCTTGAGGTAATCAATGGTGAACTGGGTTTTGTTTTCTCGGATACTGAGATGGCAAGGGCTGCCGAAGATTTAAAATATGCTTTGGTTCTTAAATTCCTGAACACTAGACCATCCATTGATGTGTTGCGGAAACATTATTAAGTCATGGGGGTTTAGTGAGGTGCCTATGATAAGTTTTATGGATGATTTCCACGTCCTCTTGCACTTAGTGAATGAGAAAGACGATCTCCATGCATGGGCTTGTGAAGGGCGGGTGGTGGCTGGTGTGCAATTCAGGTTATTTAGTTGGATAGTGGGGTTTGATGTTAAAAAGGAACCTTCCATTGCTCCCCAATGGATCTTTTTACCAGGTCTCCCATTGCACTTATATCGGTTGGATTGCCTCCAAAGTTTTGCTACTAGGTTCGGTAAATTCTTGGGCACTGATAACGTGACAATATACAGAACTCGGGCCACAGGGCGAGGTTGTGTGTTGAAGCGGATCTCAGGGATGATCCGATTGTAGGCTTTCCTGTGAGGATTGGCAACTCGAATCAGATTTGGTAGCCGATTGTATATGAGAAACCAGGATTTTATTGTAACAAGTGCTTTAGACAAGGCCATACCGAGGTGGTTTGCAGGAACGGGCAGAGTGCCAAACATGGTAATGATGTGAGTAGGAAGGGGAAGGTGGGTGGAAATAAGGATGATGCAAAAGTATGGAAGGAAGTGGGATGGAAGAATCTGGTGCTTGAGACTACGCATGAGGAAGCTAATAAGGTTGATATAGTTCAGGATAAGGTGGAGTCTTGTAAGGTAGGGGCAGTACAATGGACAAGGAGAAAGCAGTTGTGGGTCAAGCGACTCAGATGGACTGCAGGGACAGGGAAGAACTTGTGAAAGTGGGGAAGGGGTTTCCTTTCCTCCAGCGAGTCTGGTTGGTATCAGTCAAGACAATGAGAACCGTGTTACGCATGAAGATGAGGTACTTGTCTGGTTGACAATTCAGCCACTCAGAGATACGTGCCAGATTCATAATAATGTTGAAGATGAGATGCTTGCTAGGTTGACAGTCCAACCACTCATAGAAAATTGCCAGATTCAGAACAATGTTGAAGAGGACGTGCTTGCTAGGTTGACAGTCTAGCCACCCGTAGAGACTTGTCAGAACCATAACAATGTTGATGATGAGGTGCTCGTTGAAGACATTACGTATGAAGAGGAAGAGGAAGGAATGTTGGGAACTGTTGATGGGATTCTTTGTCAAAACAGATATGAAGCTCTATTGGATGAAGAGTTATTATCGGTGGTTGATGCTAATAAAGACTATAACTCAGAACCTGGTGACTTGTGGATAGGGGAGGGAGTATCTATTGGAGAAAGAACTATTGAGCCGAGGAGATCTAAACGGGCTAAGGCCCTTCCTTCCAAACTTTGTTGATGTTTGGCAATATTGCAATTTGGAATGTCCAAGGGTTGGGCAGTTCCAAGAGAAGGTTACGTAGTTTGCTAAACAAGATGAATATTTCAATCTTGGCAATATCTGAGCCTTTCCAGGCTACTGAGAAAATTAATAAGTGAGCGATTTGTATTGGGTTCCACAAGTTCGCTTCAAATATGGAAGTGGGAGGCAAAATCTGGCTTTGTTGGAAAGAGGAGGTAGATATGGATTGGGTAGCCATGACTAACCAATCATTTACAGGTTTGTTCTCTTGTAATGGGGAGGCTATCATGGTTTCTTTCATTTATGCCAAAAGCTCGATGCTTGAGCGTCGTGAGTTATGGGAACATTTTAGTAGTATAACTTGCACGGGAATTCCTTGGATTATTATGGGAGATTTTAACATTATTCGTGTGGACGCTGAATGAAGGGGTGGAATCCAAGATCCCATTTGGCTATGAGTGAATTTAATAATTGCATTGATAATTGTGGTTTGTTAGAATGGAACCTTTCTGGTACTCAATTCTCCTAGTGTAATGGGCAACAGGGTCTAGCTCATAGCTGGGCTAAGCTCGATCGTATTTTGGTTAATAATACTTTTACAGTCAGGTGTGAAGGTGCTGAGGCCAAGCTTCTTAACCGCAATACATCCGATCACTTGCCCCATCTTCTCCAATTGACGCCTTCCCTCCAAAGGTATGGTCCGATTCCCTTTTGTTTTCAGAATATGTGGTTATTGCATGAGGATTTTCTCAGGGTGACTCAGGAGGCTTGGAGTGTGGAGTCACAGGGTGCCAATAATCTGATTATTCTAGCTGGAAAGATTAAGAAGATTAAAGTCGTTCTCCGTGCTTGGAACAAAAACATATTTGGCAGGGTGGATTTTTGTATCTGAGAACTTGAAGAGTGGATTGAGATTCTTGAGGAAAGCCTTCAAAATGGCTTTTCTAATCAGTTAGATTCTAAATTGTTGCAATCCAAGTTTGAGTTGGACTCCTGGATGCAGAAGGAACATGTTCAGCTTACTCAGCAGGCTAAGAAAAAGTGGATTAAAGAGGGTGATCGGAATTCCAAATTTTTTCATGCTGTTATTGCTCAAAGGCGTAGGAACTCGAGTGTCAAGTCCTTGCGTATTTCTGATGATGTTAATCTTTCTTCTCCGGAACAAGTTCATGAGGGGGCAGTGTGTAAGTTTGCCTCGTTTCTTCACTTCTTCTTTTATTGTGTTGATCTTGAAGGTGCCTAATCCTACGAGCTTTGATAAATTTCGTCCGAAAAGTCTATGCAATGTGATTTACAAAGTCTTTGCTAAATTACTGGTGAATCGGTTATTTCCTGTCCTTGGCAAGCTTATCTCTCCTAAACAGGGTGCTTTTGTAAAGGGGCGCAGTATTTTTCAGAATTTTTCGCTAACTCAAGAAGTTATTAAAATGTTGCATAACAAGGCGAGAGGCGGAAATTTGTTCATGAAAGTTGATATGAGCAAGGCTTGCAATAGAGTGGATTGGAGGTTCTTGATGCTGGTCCTTCGCTCCTTTGGTATTCCTAACCACTTCTGCACTCTTGTTTGGAATTGTGTCTCCACCCCTTGGTTTTCTGTCATGATGAATGGTACGTATAAAGGTTTCTTTAAATCTGAGAGGGGTCTGCGGCAAGGTGAACCTCTATCTCCCTATCTCTTTATTCTTGTCCAGGAAGTTTTATCTCTTCTGATCTCCAAGAAGGTGAGGGAGGGGAGAATTAAATTGTTTTCCCTACCGTTTGGTGCCCCTTTGTTGTCTCACCTCTTGTATGCAGATGATATTGTGCTCTTTTCTAATGCGTCTAAAAGCACCGTTAGATCCTTGATGGAGATTTTCCGTACGTTTGAGGCTTGGTCGGGTCAAAAGATTAATTATGATAAGTCTGTTGTTTTCTAGTCTAAATGGTTACCGCCTAGTTGCACTATAGAAATCTTGGCTGATACTGGTTTCTCTCAGGGTCATTTCCCACTCGCCTACCTGGGAGCCCCTCTAGTTGATGGTAGGCTCAAAGTTTCCCATTTTGATGCTCTGGTGTAGAAAGTTGCGAAAAAATTGGCAGTTTGGAAAAACAGATTGTTATCGCAAGGTGGTCGCTTGATCATCTTGAGGCACGTTCTTACTATCATGCCTATTCATTTGCTTTTGGTGGTTCACATGCCTAAAACTGTGAAGAGGAAATTGGCTAGCATGTTTTCCACTTTCTTTTGGGGAGAAGAGGAAGGAACAAAGAAAAGGCATTGGAGAGCTTGGAAAAAACTTTGTGTTCTATGTGAAGAGGGAGCTGTGGGTGTCAGGGACCTTGGCGAGGTTTGGCTGGCAACTTTTGACTAAGGACTCTCTCTGGGCTACTTTTTTTCGTGCTAAGTATGTGAAAAATAATTATATTTCCTTGATTCAAGAGGGGTGGCTTGTCTCTCAGTTTTGGAAAAATGTTCTTCAAGGCATTCCGGTGTTGTTACAGAATTCTCAATGGAAAGTAAGGGAAGGCAAGGTCTCTCTTCGGTTTGACAAGTATATGGAGGCAGGACCTTTATGTATGAGGGCTAATGACATCTCGGAGACTCATTTAGGTTGAAAGATATAGTGGTGCAGAACTGTTGGGACGTGGATAAACTCAATCATCTCGTCGGACCGCAACTGGCCAGTGAGGTTATGGCTTCGGTAGGTGGGGTGAAGAATAAAATGTGTTAATTTGGACTCCGGATAAACACAGGGATTTCTCTTCCAAGTCGGCTCAGGAGATTATTCGTGTCAGAATTACTAAAATGGATGGTGCGTTGTGGATCTGGAATAAATAGTTGCATGGTAAGATTTCTATTTGTGTGTGGAAAGCTTTCTTTAATTGTCTAAGTGTGGATGATCAAATTCGCAAGATTGGTATTCCTATTGTCTCTTGTTGTAATTGTTGCGAGAATCGGGAATGTGAAGATCTTAATCATGTCCTGGGTAGTGGAGATTTTGCTATTGCCCTTTGGAGGAAAGTTTCCACTGAGATGGGTGTTCCGTTTGTGGCTATCCAGAGCTGGAGGGAACGTATTTTAGCTTGGTTTCGACGTGCTACACGTCAGTTCCAAGTTGGGATTCTTACTGGTCTTCTTCCGTCCATTGTTGTGTGGAGATTGTGGCAACACAGATGTAAGGCCCTGATGGAAAATAGGAATGAGTCTGTGAATGAGGTTTGTCATTCGATTAAATTTTGGGTGCATGTGGTGATGGATAGTATATCCAAAGTTGATAAGTTGAGCATTGGGGATACTAGGCTTCTAGCACGTCTTGACATTCCCCTTGTTGTTCCTAAACATAAAAAGGAAAGAGTGGTTTGGTGGTCCAAACTAGCCCATAATCGTGTTAAATTGAATGTGGATGGGAGTAGTTTGGGTAATCCGGGGAGTGGTGGTGGTGGTGGAGTGCTTCGTGACAAGGATGGCAAAATTATTTTTGCTTTCTCTAAAACTTTTGGGTCCTGTACCAATATAGAGGCTAAACTCCGTGCCTTGCTTGAGGGGCTTCAGCTTTGCAAAAATGCCGGTTGGAGGGACGTAGATGTTGATTGTGACTCACAGGTGGTGGTGTCCTAGGTTAAGTTCAGGAATTGCTCTCTTTGGTATTTGTGGGATTTATGGGATCTTATTGTTGATCATCTTGAAGAGATGGATGTTGAGTGTCGTCATTGCTTCAGAGAAGGGAACTCAGTGGCGGATTCCTTAGCTAAGGAAGGTGCGCTGGGTGTGGATATGTGTTACATGGATACCCCGAGTCTTCCTTGTCATATTAAAGGCCTGGCTAGGCTGGACAAATTGGGTCTTTCGTATATTCGGTCTTAGTTTTCTTGTTTGCTAGGCATGTTTAGAGGTCTCTTTAGACTTGTTTAGAGTAGTTGTTATTTTGGGGATTGTTGGTTTTTTTGTTTGGGAGTCTTTGGTGTATTTTCCTGTTCTGCTAGGCATGTTTAGAGGTCTTTTTAGGCTTGTTTAGAGTAGTTGCTGTTTTGGGATTGATAGTTGTTTTTTGTTTGGGAGTCTTTGATGTATTCTCCCTTTTGTTTTTCTTGTTCCACGGTATTCCTCCGCCATAAGTGAGGGCTTCTTTGATAAACTTGGGACAGAGCCACTATTGGACATGTGGTTACCGGCTCTTCTTAAAAAAAAAAAACAATAAATGGAAGCATTGAGGCTATGAGCTCTGCATTGTGTCGTCGCTATTTAATCGACCATCTCCAGTCGATCATCTTTTGATGCACCTCCTGATCCTAGCACATAATCTACCATTTTGGGGGAAATGGTAGTTGGGACTACCATGGTGAGATTTGATTACAAATCTAAGATAGTTAACAGATAACTTAACATACAATTTACAAATGTAGGTATGATAGTAAAGACATGAATGCATAATCATAATCACAAATAAGCATGACGTGACTTGACATATAACATGGCATGAACTGACAGGACTTGAATTTGAGCATAGACTGAACTGAAACTAAACTTGACATGACATGAACTTAATTGAGACTGACTTAGACATGAACTTAAACATGAATGCGAACATAAACTGAACTTGAACTTGACGTGAATTGAAACATGAACTGAGTGTGAAATTAAAACATGAACTGGACGTGTACTTGAAAACATGTGAACTTGAAACATGAACTACTTGAGCTTGAAATGTATTATTGTCTCATGGGGTTACCACGATGTTCTTGT
The DNA here is from genome assembly GCF_001411555.2 of Juglans regia. NCBI lineage: Eukaryota > Viridiplantae > Streptophyta > Magnoliopsida > Fagales > Juglandaceae > Juglans > Juglans regia. Next base: position 27,947,672 of record NC_049901.1, on the reverse strand, counting down.
CTTATGGGATTACCATAATGATATTCTTGTCTCATGAGGTTACCATAATGATAGAGTAATCTTATCTCATGGTGTTACCATAATAGAGTAATCTTGTCTCATGGGGTTACCATAATAGAGTATTCTTTTCTCATGGGGTTACCATAATAGAGTAATCTTGTCTCATGGAGTTACCATAATAGAGTAATCTTGTCTTTTGTCTCATGAGGTTATCATAATAGAGTAATCTTGTCTCAAGTGGCTAGCACAATGTTTCAGAATAACAATGAACTGAACAATAACTTAACTATACGTGGACGTAACATGACCAGAGTTGAAAAATACTATTTTGGAGACATATTCCATACTCGAAACATGACGTGACCTGAATTGAAAGGAAAAATAGCCTGACGTATGTAACATGACATGTACGTGAGATAAATGAGTTGGCATAACATGAAACAAACAAATAGTACATAACGTGGCATAACATGAAACAAGCAACATTATGTAACATGGCCGAACATGTAACTACTTGACATTACATAACATGTAACAGATAACATTACATGACATGGCAGAATGTATAACAGATAACTATTCATAACAAAATATAATGTGTAACAAATAAATATTTCATGGCAGAATATAATGTGTAACAGATAAAAATGTAGTGACATGGCACCCTACGAAGCTTTATACAGGCGGAAATGTAGGTTTCCTTTCTAGTGGGATGAAATAGGAGAAGGAAAGATTTGTGGTGTTGAGATTCTTCAAGAAATGAAGGATCAAATCCAGTTAATAAGGGAAAGGATGAAGGATGCCTAAGATAGACAGAAGAACTCTGTCGAACGTCGAAGAAGGAACCTCAAGTTCGAAGTTGGTGATTGGGTCTACCTCAAAGTATCACCCATGAAAGGAGTCCTTCAGTTTGGAAAGAAGGGGAAGCTAAGTCCAAGATATGTAGGACCTTATGAGATATTAGAAAGAGTAGGAGCATTCGCGTATAGACTGGACCTTCCCACTGACTTCCATGGAATTCACAATGTCTTCCACGTATCTTCCCTCAAGAAGAGTTTCGAGAGACAGATACCAACAGTTGTGGAATCGAGGGATATTTCACTCCAACCTGACCTAACTTATGAAGAAGTTCCTATTCAGATCACAGATTGGAAGGGTAAGGAACTTTGAAATCGAAAAAATCCTTTGTTTAAGGTTTTCTGGCGGAATCATGATATTGAGGAAGCAACGTGGGAAAAAGAAGCCAATATGAGAAACAAATACCCCTATTTGTTTGGCCTGTGAACTGTTTGACATCACATCATGGCATTTGCATCAATTCATGCATGCATGGCATCCATTGTAATTTTTCCTTGTGATCCACATTCTTTCTCGTCATTTTCAGTTGCACCATGGTAGGTAATGGTAGGATCGCCTGTCGGACTTATATGAGCTCCAGTTGACTTTAGATACTAAGAGTTGAGAAGCGACGAAGACGACTAGACCATATGGTCGACACATTTTGGACTTCGCAGGAGAGGCTAGAGTACCATAGGACTCACATCCTCAACCATGATGGGAGAGGTAACATCCATTTGAGGAGAGCACTGCCACATGAGGAGCGTTAGCCTTATGACCCCATCTGATGGATAGGAGAGACTAGGATCAGATGGATTAGACGTCGTATGAGATCAACTCTATCTGTTACACCAGATCAGCCTGAATCAAGCCAGGCAACCGGGCAGAGTCAGGTCGAGCAAGAGCTGCTTATTCCTAACCCGACTCACGTCTACACATCAAGTCTTTCTGACTCTTCCCCGAGTCGCGTTCATTTTCGTGAGGAGGGAAACTCTTGGCTTGAGGACGAGGAATTTAGGCAGTGGAGATGCCATGAGGAGAGTTAACACTATCTATGATTCAGAAGAGGATGAGTATTATTACCACACTCAAGATGAGATGTCAAAGGATGGTGATGAGAGACTCCCATCGAGCCTTGAGCTAATGGTTGGTGAGTCACGCTTAACTTTTGTTTATTGCATGTCTTGCTTTGACCCCGATTTCGAGGACAAAATCTTCTCTTAAGGGGGGGGGGGGGAGGATGTAACACCCCGCCTAATTAACCATTAGGATAAATATTTAAATGCCTTTAGATTAAACTTATGATTTTGGGCTTTAAATATTTTATTATTACTATTATTATTATGTTATTTCGTTTGCTTATTTTATTTATTTACTTCAATGTTGATGGTTAGATTTATTTAGACTATGACACTTAGTGTCATTAATTATTAAGTATGAAGAATTACAGAAGCAGGCCCATTAGTAATCTTATTAAGGCCTTTATAACCTTAGGACATTTATGGGCCAAGCCTTAGAAGCCTTAAACCAAGCCTCATAGGAGTGCAAGATTTAGAAGGATAGCCTTGGCCCAAGTATGAGTAAGGCATAAGGCCTTTGGGCCAAGCTTGGTATAGATTTGACTCATGGCCCAATTAGGTCAAGGTAAGCCTTTCAAGCCCCATCTTTGTGGATCTTGAGACTCCCTTAATCCCTCAAAATCTGGAAACAAGGCCCCCATTCACTCAAACCCAAAAGCCCATGAACCATGAACCCATACTCATGGCCCTTTTAAGCCCACAAGGACCAAAGCCTTGTTTGCTTCTATTTCACTCTTTAATTTGAAAGCCCAATAGACCATACTTTGGCTTTTCTCAAGCCCATTTCATGCCCTAAGTACCCAAATTAAGTTTTAAAATTGAGTTAAGACCATTAATAAACTTACCCATGATTAGTGATCTTTAAACCATGTTTTAGAGCTTAATTTTCTTTCTTAATCGTTTTAGCCTTTTTGATCTAAAATTTTCTTGTTTCATTATCTAATTACATCATTCTTAGATCATATTAGGACCCTAGATAAACCTCTACAAATATCATTAGAAGAAATGACATATCAAACCCCAAACTACATCAATCGGCACACATGTGTGCCCTTTGTGTGCAATGGATTGTTTTGCCCTTAAGCCCAATCTTTTTGTGCCTTTTTCTCAAGGGAAATATGGTCTTCAAACACCTCATATGATCGATTTAGACCCAGACCAAGCCTTGGATGAAATTTGGTTTTAAAAATCATATCAAAACCCAAAACCGATTCACCTTGGACACTAGTTGAATGGGAACTGAATTGGTTGAGTTTCAACCTCCCTTCTGCCCATGGCTGAGCCACCACCCCATGCCACCTCCAGCACCACCCAATCCCCAAGAGGCCCTCATGTTCATCATGAGCTTTTGACCTAATTTTCCCACCCAAAGAAGGCACCAAATCGAAGACACCCAAGCCATTCCATTTCGGCAACCACCCTCCATTGCATCATCTTCTTTGAGCTGCACCTTCATGATCACATGAAAGCCAACTCTCCACCTTCTACCACCTGAGAGAGCCTTCAAGAAGTGACTTATGACTTGCTCAAAACAGCCTTGAATAAGAGCCAAAGGGACGAGTCAAGGCTATGTGATCAAAACTGTCCAAGGAAAACTACCTTGAACCCATCAGTCCCATGGTTCCTTTTTTATGGTTTTTCTTCTCTTCCTTCTGCACCACGACTTGACCAGCACCCTTAGGATCAATGTATCACCTGTAGTGATGAAGTCATGGAGATGAAGGGTACTATTTCATTATGCACAAGTGACACAAGGTGATGAAGTGCAAGCTGAAAATTCAGCTCCTTATACCACCGTCCATCTCATCCAATCCCCATGGACTTAGGTCAACGTCTACACCTCCTTGGACAACTATAAAAAAGCCCCTCCACCCCCTCATTTCCTCCAAACCTCATCTCCAGCTCCCCCTTGAGCATTGAGAGCCATCTTTCCCCTTAGTTTTGAGAGAAATCGAAAGGTGTGTGTGCTTGATTGTTCTTGAGGTTCTTGTGCTAAGTGCTTGAGTGGGCTATGGAATTTATAATTGTTTTTGCCCTAGATCTTATTTTAAATGTCAATTTGTGATTTTAAGTGTTGGAGTGATTTTTGGATGAATTTAGAAAATGTTACCATGCTTGATTCAAAATTGGGTTCATTAAGAATGGTTAAGTGTTTAAATTGTTTTAAGCGGAAGTTTTAGCTATGGAATGTCTTAGCATATTTCGATATGATTTATTAATGTCTTACAATGATCATAAGATGTTTGATTGTTTTAAAAAAACTTGCCATCATAAGTTTTAATTCTATCTTGTTTTGATCATAAAAACATACATGGGTTTTAAGAAAGTTTGTGATTAAGGCATGAAGTTTGATTATTCCCCCTTCGCTTGATGATTAAGCATTTAGAAAACCTTCTAATTGGGATAAGAATGAAAATACATGTTTTGGGTGAGTTTTGAAAGCATGCCTTTGTGATTTACACTAGGATCACCAAACTTGATTAAAGGAGGATTAGTGAAGATTAAGATTTTTAGCCATGATTAAGTGTTGGGATGAACTTGCTCACCAAAAACTTGACCTTTATCATATCATTAAGGACTATAGTGACTATTTGTGACTAAAGAAAATTGCATAAGCATGAATTCATAGGGACCAATATTTGAAATCACATTAAGACATCAACTAGAGTACATGCCATGGGTTGGGGGTGTTTGAGTTAATTCCAATTTGAATTTTAAAATTCTAAGGGTATGAATGGTTTTAGAATATAAAAAATATGAGGCCCATGAAGTTTGGTTAAATTTGATATTTGTTTGCAAATAGTAAAAATTTAGGGCCTTAGTGGCAATTTTTTGAAAGTTTAGGGATATTTTTGTAAATACCCATTTTTACCCTTTGACTATGAACATCTTCCTTGGAGGTTCAAATCCTAACTTAGTATGAATTTGATTTTAGATGCTACGAATTTTCAAACTCAGGAAGTTTGTAAGTTGGTCTCTAACTTACACCTTGATAAGTTATTTATGATTTATTGATTAATGTCACATTCATGCTATAATTGTCATTTTGAGCATAAAATATCATATTATATGATACATTGAATGCATACTTACTTGACATGTCATATTCATAGTGCATCTATAAATGTCTTTCACATGAAAACTTGCTACATTTGCACATGTCATGAAATATGTTTTTAACATAGCATGAAAAATAATTTTTGTCACAACCCCAAAGGCTAGGATAGGGAATTATTCAAGTAGAACTCCTCTGTCTACTCAAGAGTATTTAAGAACTCCCCAAAGCCCAACCCAGACTAGAAGAAGCCTGGCCCATGATAAGCCAACACTTGAAGAAACCCCAAAAACGACGTCGTTTGTTAAGTTTTCTTCTTCCTTCACTGATTCTTCTCCCATAGTTTCCTTCAGTTTCTTCATTTCTGCATTTTTCTACATTATGTTACGAACCTAAACCCATGATCTTGTAGTTGCGTTGGTTTCTTCTCACATCGAAAAAATCCTCATCCTTCGGCAAATGCGTCTTCTTTCCAATTTCTCTCAATCTCTCTCCCTTAACCGTGCAACTAGCCACTAGAGTTGGAGCATCACCGTTGACCACCTCCACACAATTTTGGGTTACCTTTGAACCCTCTCACCAGAACTCCTAAGTTGGTAAATCTCTCTTCCCACTGTCTGATCTCACTCTCATTTTTTTACCTCTATTTTTCACACACGCACAGATTCTCATTTCCTCTGATTTTCAAGCACACACCCACGACAACGACTTTTTCACACAAACGAAATCTTACCTAGTCTCACACACCTTCTCTGTTTTGGTTCACCGTGCACACACTCAGACCACTCAATCTCTCATTGTGCCGATCACTATCTCTTTGACTAGATTTTAGTGAGTTTTGGGGTTGCTTTGAATTGGGGTTGTGCGAAGCAATTTGGGACATTATAAGGTAATGCCTTTACAAAACATTACATAGTGATGTTCGTTAACTGCAAGTGTAAATCACAAGTAACACTGCAACGTTGTGTCATAAGGCATTGACATAATCTTTAGGCAATGTCTGCTCGCTTTCGTTTTCATCGTACTAAACTCACGAATTTAGGTTAGTTAATCTATAGCGATAGTATCATCTTTTTTATACTTGATATTATGATTTGTATTTTTAATTTTTATTTGAAAACTTTTATGTTTTAGTTGTATAGTGAGTGTGGTATAATTGGAATTACGTGGTTGGACAAAAATGTGGATAACGTGTAGTTGATGTGGTGGCTGTGTGGGATTTATAATTGCATGGTTAGTTTGGAATGGCAGAGACCAAGGGTGGAATGGTGTATTGGTGTTGGTTGCCTTTGATTGAATGCATGTTGGTAAGAGGTAAGCTATATGGGTTGTGTTTGGCTGTTGCGTGGAGATTTTAGTGGCTGTGTTGAGGTTTAAATGCTAATGGTTTGAGGAAGGGACTATTCGGGTTAAATTTTATGATAGGTATTGAGTTAAAAAGGGCTGGTTTAGGTTGTTATTCAATAAATTATAGCTTATTGGGTTGGCTTATTAAATGTTTGGTATATGTTTTGACTAGGTGGTGATACTGTTAGAGTTCTAACTAATGGCGTAGATAATACACAGAAGTTAGGTAAGCAGCGTTCTTATGCTAGGCTTTACATGATTTGTTTAGACGGAGGTTGACTTTTTGAAACTTTTGCATGTTCTGTAATGAAACGAGAACTTGGGAAAAACAACATCGGTCGTTTATTTGCATTACTCATGAAATCTATATGAAACAGGTAAAATGTTTTTTGATATGTATTGTGTAGACATGAGCTTTATTTTGTCATGCTGTCTTTGAAATGAGAAAAAGAGCGATTTTGAAAATCTGAAAATTTGTGTGTTGATTAGAAAGATACTCTGACTTTTGTTTTCAGTATGTGAGAATGACATGAATATACTTCGATACTCTATTTTGTTTTGATATGGCATCTGAAAACCTTTGGCATGGTGTACTGATTTTGTCTCTGTTCTATTCTGTTTGGGTTGGTATCAACTTCTCTGTCTCTGAGTGCACCCACTTTGGAAGTAAAGTGGTTTTTATGTGGACTTTCTTGTGTGCACACTCGGGGCTCCGAGAATAATAAAGGAAAGATTCACCTATGTCTCAGTGCATATACTATGAAGATACCACACGTATTGATTTACGATTAAATATAAATTGCTAATATTGATGAAACAATATGATTATCTTTACCAGTAAAGTGAAAAATGTTCTCTGTACGAAAATATATGTCTCAGCTTTATGAAAATGTTAAGGAGTCTGGATGTGAGACACACACTAATTTTCCGCATTTCATATTTATCATTCTTCATGCATAATTTATCTTTGTACACGTTGGTTGTTTAACTTACTGAGATTTCTAGTAAATCTCACTCCTTGTGGACCCATTATCATTCCACTCGAAATGATAGAAGTTATGTTAGGACTCGAGAAGGACTAACTGGATGGTGCGGTGGATCCAACTGATTGAGGAGGAGCCATACCTCGAGAAAAGATTGGACCTTATCCTTTTGTTTAAAGCACTAGTCCTTCATGCTCTAAAATGCATGAAGCGATTGATCTAGCTTTGGAGACTTTTTATGTTTAGTTGTACTAAGATTATGCTACTATCTGGTTGAGCTTATGATGTTCATTAATGCATTGTGATGTTTTTAATTATTCTGGCGTAAGTTTTATTTTCACCCTTAATGCGTTGTGAATATTGCATTCTGCTTGTTACACTTATAGAATGCATTGCATATTAACTATCATGTACGGGGGTATGTAATGTTGTGTTTCATGTTCTGACTCTCTAAGTCTTCATTCCATCCCAAGCGGAGGTTGGGGGCGTCACAGAGTCCAAGGTGAGGACCTCGTTTTCTTATTTTCTCGTAACACTACTCACACCTCACTCGAGTAGATGATAGAATCTCCAAAGAGTTTGAGATTTTCGAAGGACACACACACACTATCTCAAGGTTATTTCATCTTGAAATAACCTAGGGTTTTCCAAGGAAGGGAGAAGCCAAAACTTTGAGGACTTACATCCTCTAGACAATCAGCCAAACACACACATAGTACTCACATGTTCGTGACCTAGCCATGGTCACATGAACTTGAAGGGTTTCCATGTTCAAAAACCCTAGAGCCGAAAGGTTGAGGTATTTCCAATAACAAGTGACAAACCCTAGAAACCTCACACACTCATGCACACAGACTAGGGCTCAAACCCTTGTTTACAAGTTATATTTCCGCTTACAGCTTGCTAGTTCTTTCTTGAAGGGTTTTTTGTAAGTAAACACTCAACTTAGTTTGGTTAGCATGTGTATATATTTGCGTAAATATTTTCTTTATTATTGTACTTTTGATTGTTATTCTATGCTTTACTTGGTTGAATACTCTATTGTGATTTTGGATCAGATCTTGATAAAGGTTATATGTTTTGGATCCATGTTGAAAATTCCATGATTCACATGCACATGTTTCGGTTTTGCTTGAGGTTTTGTTGATATTTCATGTGTCATGAAGATTTGGTTATTGCAAGGTTAAGTGTTTTGGATTCATGTGATGTTGTCATGATTTTATGCTTTGATTCACCCTTGTCATGTTTGGAACATGTTAAAGTGAAATTTCTCCATGTTAATATGCCTTTGATGTTTCGGCCTAGTCATGTTCTTATATGTTCATGAAGTTGTTTTGATATTTCATGTGTCCTATGTTATCATGCCATGATTTGAATATGTTACGCTTAATTATCTCATGTATGGCATTTCATGTGTCACGTGTCAATTGTAAGAATGAGTATGTCTTAAGTCTCATGTCACATGTATTTGGGTAAATGGTCTTGAAAAAAAATGTTTGAAAATATTTTATCACGATCCCAAATGCTAGGATGGGGGAATGTCCTGGTGGAACTCCTTTGCCCACTCTGGACTGCTTAAGAATGGAATGGTAACCCCTGGGTCAACAAAGAACTGTCGGCGTGCCTCGAATGGATCTTTTTGGAAATGATGCTGGAGCAAGGTAGCACCTAACGCTAGTGGGTGCCATGACTAAGGAAAATAACTCAGTGAAGTACTATCGTGTTATAATGATTATGAATAAGATGTATTCACCATGGTGTACAGACAGTTGGTTGTGCGGTAACTAGCAGAAACACACGGTGCTTAGGGGAGCATTGTTGTGTCCACCATGTGTTATAAGAACAAGGCAATGAGTTCACGTGATAAAATATGATATGATATGATACAATATAAATCATGTGATAAGATAAGATATGAAATGATATGATATGATATAATACAATATAAATCACGTGATAGGATATGAAATGATCAACATGCAAATGATGTCAAATACGTTTTCTGAAAAGTCTAAAGATTATGTTACATTTCCTTTGAAAAAGATGTTCATGCATGCATTCCACGATTTGTCACTTGTATGCTTATGTTAATTATTGTATGTTGTATGTTTACTTGCTGAGATTTCTCGAAATCTCATTGTGGTAGTTTCCATTACCATTTCCCACCCGGAATGGTAGAAGTTATGACCGGTACCCAAGACCACGGACTTGAGTTATGAGCTAAAAGAAGATGAATTCACCGCAGAGGCCCGCTATGACTTTAGGGCCGATCTTTTGAAAGTCACGACCCAACACCTTAGGGACCTTTTGGAAGCACTTAATAAGGAAGAAAATAAAACCAAGACCGAGAAAGCCTCTACGATCAAGGGCCACTTGGATTTTGTATCTGGATACCTGGGTCAAGCAAATGATTCCTCAATAGAGGCCAAGGAAGTTGCTGCTAGTTTGGGACTATTAGAACTCAAGCCCCTGAGGACTAGGGGTATTTTCTTAAGTCTCACCATCGAAGGGACCTTAGTACTAGCTAGTGAAGTTCTCAGTCTCATGAATTAAGGCCTTTTGTGATCGGTCCCTTTGTTTTTGGGAGAAAGGTTTTGTTGGATACCCATGTTTTGGGAGACAATGAACATATCTTTCATTGGTACTTTTGATATGAATGTTATGTTAAAGGCAATGTTTGTGTTATGCTTAGTCTTACGGTACCATGTGCTAAGACAATTGCTTTAAGCGTTGCTTAGTTTCATACGAACTTTACATTTTTCGCTGCATTATTTATTGCACACTGCTAGAATACATAGGAACATTTCATCTTACCTGTCATGTATGAGGGGTATGTAGCCTTGTGATGTATGTCCCGAAGTTTTAGACATCGTCCAATCCCAAGCAGGGGCTGGGAATGCCACAAAAACTAATATACCAACTTCTTCATTCATATTTTTAAATCAAACTTGTTGGTAATAGAGTATCAAACTCCTTGTTACACTTTAACATAACAAGTATTGTCTAAGAAGGCCTTAACAAAGAAATCATTAAAACATTTTTCTAATCTCAGCTATCTCTAGGTAGGTCTTGACTAATTCCGTTCTTTACACCAGGTTGGGCTCATCCTTAGCCTTGATCATCATCCTGACTCACTACTTCTGGTCTTGTTAAAGGTTCTACCATTCTAGGCTGAAAATAGTAGTGGAAACTATCACGGTAAGATTTTGAGAAATCTTAGCAAGTAAACACACAACATACAACAAATAACATGGGCATATAATGACAAACCATGAAATGAATGCATGGACATGTACTTGACATAAAACTTGACTTATGCAGCTTGACCTTTTTCAGAACATGAAATGGAGATCCTTAGACTTTTCAGAAAAACATCTTAGACATCTTTTTTATGTTGATCATTACACATCATATCTTATCATATGAGCTCATGGCCTTGTTCATTTCATATAACATATGGTGGACACATCACGGTTCCCCTAAGTACCGCGTGTTCCTGCTAGTTACTACACCACCAACTGTCTGTACACAGTGTTGAATACGTCTTACTCATATTCATTATAACACGACAGTACTTCGTCGAGTTATTTGCCTTAGTCATGGCACCCACTAGCGTTATGTGCTACCTCGTTCCGGCATCCTTTCCAAAAAGATCCATTCGAGGTACACCGATGGTTCTTTGTTGACCCAGGGGTTACCACTCCATTCTTAACTACTTCAGAGTAGACAGAGGAGTTCCACTAGGACATTCCCTTATGCTAGCATTTGGGGTCATGATAAAACATGTACTTGACTTTTGAAAATATTATTTACCCAAATGCATGAGACATGAGACTTGAGACATTCTTTTCTTTTTATAAAACATGTGACATATGAGATGCCATGGATGCATGAAAATAAGCATAGCACATTTCGGATTATAGCTTGACAACAATAAAACTTTCATATGCATAACATGTTACGTAGACAAACACTTAAAACATATCATGAATGAAATAACACTGATGAATCCAAACATATACACATAGACATGGCCGAAACTTCCAAGGTTCACAAAGCATGTAAAAAAACCATCTTTTGACATGAGCAAACCCGAATCACTTATAGACTATAGATCATGGCAATATATCATACCAACTGAAACATTATACACACTTGATCATGGCAAATCATTACATCGGCTAAATACTATATACATGTGATCATGGCATGGTCTCATACAAACCGAAGCAATATATATTCATGTAATCATGGAGTAACAGGTATATACAAAAGCAACTAGAATGCAAGGTTCACGCAACCATATACAAATACTAACCGAGGTAGGTTGTGGGTTTAATTATAAACTTTTCCTTGTTTACAAAGAGTATAATCTTCATGGGCTGAAATAAAAGCGTACTAACATTAGAGAGATCCTCAATTGAAACATAAACTTATTAAACTCCAAACTTATAAAATCTAGCGAGAGTTTCATTTTAACCCCTTGAGTCTAAAACACTAAACATTAAGTTCTAAGCCTTCAACATCGCCATCAAATCCCAAATTTCTCCAAGCTTAACAACTTCGTTTAGTATCCATTCTAGACCTGTTTCCAACCTCAACATATGATTCTGTAACGACCCAGCCTATATTTTTAGGGATAAATTATGGATTATTTCATTGGGCCTAAATTAGGTTAATGGGCCAATTATTATAGAAGCCCAATTGAGTGTTTGAGTATTTTTTTTAATAGACTATGGGCCTAAGATTTTTATTCTGACGGATATTGAATTTTATTGGGCTTGCCAAGTTAGTTAATATCATTAAATATTTTTCACTAGGTGAAATCTTTTATAGGAATTGATAATTAGCTTAAAATATTTTAATGGGCCAAGTGGGAATGGACCAAAAAATTTATAAGGTAGGTTGTATTATTTTTTGAGGTTGAGCCGAGGCCTATAATTCACTGAAAAAGCCCAAATCTCGTACGTCCAAAACCTGAGGCCCACATTCGTTTGCTTTAAATCGTGAAAACCAACTTGATCAGTTTCTTCGCCCAGCACGATTCCACTCCCATGCACAGGCACGTCTTTTCCATTTGTTTTCTCTAGGGTTTTCAACCATGCCTTTTTATATACATACGAGAACCTTCTTCTTGATAGTTATCAAACAAATCGCAAAACCTCAAGCTGCAACCAGCCCCTCACATCCCTAGACTATCACGTCGTGCCCTCCACATTTAGAACACCATTTCCCCTCCAAGCCACTACCAGATCACTAAGCACACGGGAAACTACCCACTAGTGGCTGCCACCTCCTCTCCTCAAACCAACTCCCAAGTTGCAAGTCCGCCACTAAGAGAGTCTCGATTTTATCCACCTCCAAACACACAATCAACACTTACCTTAGATCAACCACGAGGACACCACACAACCACACACACGGCAGTGCACCAAGAACCACCAGCCTTCCCACACGAAGCAACCATCACATGACAAACAGAGTCATCCCGCAGCCCATGTAAACTGCGCCAACCATCGAAAGTCATAGAGAGAATGCTCTATTTTCACCATCAAAAATAAGGAATTTTTCTCCCCACCGTGAGCCATAACCCAGCCATCACAAGGCACCAACTCCCTCCACGTCATCACCACATTGCACAGAGAGTGTTGCCCGGCACCTCACGTCACCACAAGTTGTCGCTCTCGCTCTGTAAGCTCACGCTTATCCTCTCCATGCATAGCCTCTCGACATTTTCTTCTTCCCCAGTAACCTCTCTATCTCTCATCAAGTTGTCTCTCTCTCTCATCACTCTCCATCTTAGTCACACAGTCTCCCACAATACATTGCCATTGCACCCAACCATGAGCCGCCGCTAGCTATTGATCACAGTAAGCCCTTGCCCATTGCCTCTCACGTAAACCCATTACCGTATGCATGAAACCAGTAGAATGGATTTTAAGGGAGTTAGTTAAATTACAAAAATGCCCCTACTTTTTAAGATTACCAGTTGAGAATAATTTAGTCTTAGGAAGGTTTTAGGTTTAGGAAATATAGGTTATTTTAGTAGTTTAGATTTTAAATAAAATCACATGTTTAATTAGAAATTTATACAAATTACGTGTTTATTTTTATAGGGGACCGATTACGTGCCGAAAATAGTGGATTAGCACTGCAAGGTAAGTAGTATGATCATACACTTACACGTATGTACAGTAAATTGCATGTCTTTTATAAAACATATTATGCATGTACGCCCTCCAATGAAAGCCTCTTTTTACGTACCAAAGTCATGATAAAATTATGAAAATTCATAATTTTACGTGAAGATTTATACATTAAATTATTTATGAAAATTTATAATTTTATGAAAGGAGTTATGCATCAAAATATTTATGAAAAGACATGATTGTTTGTGAGAGTTATGCATAAAGTTATTTATGAAAAATCATATTTTATGTGAGTCTTATGAATTAAAATATTTATGAGAAGCCATGCATAATTTTATGTGAAGATTTATGCATCAAAATATTTATGAAAAATCATGATTTTATGTAAGGAAACATGTATCTGACATTTAGGAAAGAATGCACTTTCATTTGAAATCTATGATATGATATGACAAGTATGCATGTGATTTCTTTTGAAATCTATGATATGACAAGTATGTAAGTATGATTATGATGAAGTATGAATGATAAGATATGTAACGACCTATGTTATGATATGAAGACGTTACCTATGTTTTGGGCATATTGCATTGCTAGGTTGTACATGTTGGTAGTGCACCCAGTATGTCTTCCTTATGTATGGATTCCACAATCCGTAGCCACAGGTGGAATCGAAATCTGCTTAGATTTGCTAACCCTAACTCACAGGAGTCAACAGTGGGTATCGGCCTATGATAAGTGAAAAATAAGTTCATGTTCATATTCATGTTATTTATGTATGTATTTATGAGTATGCACGTTTTTCAAGAAAACTTATGTTTATTATGTTTACTGTATGATGTGTTGTTTATTGAGTATTCGATTCATTTTTGTGTATTTTTATATTTTTAAACCACCCCAAGTGAGGATATTTATGAGGATGAGACTGCAGAATAGGACTTGACCTAGGGAGGTGAGGCAGAGGTCTAGATAGTTTATGTCATGTTCAGTTTATGGTTTAAGGTTTAAATAAATTATTTTCATAAGCACATGAGACTTTAGTTTTTTTTTCAATAAGCACTTCCGCAGACTTTATTTTGGATTTTAAGTACTTAATAAATTTTGTTTATTATGAAATCTTTTGCATCTAGTGTGTCATTAAAAAGAAAAGTTTTTAGTCAAAGTTTAGTAGCACACTCTCCCCGAAAATTCTAAAAAATGTCGTTATTGGGGAGCGGGGTGTTATAGTTTCCTTAGTCATCTTACCACAGAAAATACCTCCTTAGAAGAAACCTAAAATCATTCATTGCACTTGGCCTAATGTCATACTTGAAATCACCTTACCTAAAATTAAGTACTCGATCTAACTCTAGGACAGAACTCCAAAGTGTGTTCATCCTTTTGATTCACGCAACATATGACCAAATCTAAGAGAAACACCATCCAATACATGTTTGGTAATCAAACCTTAAAAACTGGGACTTTATTTAAGGTATCTTGCTTCCTTTGTACTTGTGATTCTTAAAATGTCAAAGAGTCTAAAGTTTTTTTCTAAACATGGTCATAATCAATATCACATCCTAGGACATCGAGTTCACATAAACCGACATACCTTTAGAGAGAAAACCCGACACATGCATTTTGAGAGTTTTGAACATATGAGATTCTTACATCTTGATTTCCTCATAGGTCAAAACCAAGCAAATCATTCTCAAACCAATTCTAAGTCCTTAAGTATCACATTATCCATAAAAATCTTATCATTAGGAGGTCAACCTCAAATCAATATTCAATCATCAAGATACTAACCATGACATTTATTATTGAGTCTAGATGGCATTATAAACGCTAATACCTTGACTTTTGTGCAAGAACCTTCCATTCAACCAAAAACTTTGTTCCAAGCTTATACAAGATTCTTATATACCATGGAAGTCATAAAAATCCAATTTTTGTCAAACTTAAACTCAGCTAACAACACCAAATGCATTGTTGTCACCCGAAACTCATAGCCATCAAAGACACCATAATTCGACTTCTTTCTTGTAGAAGAAGCTTCCCCTAGAACACTAACACAACCCTCTTAACATTTATTAAGAAAATATACGAAGAAAGATTATTCACCAAGTCAAAAATCTTGAAGAGGAGGCTCAGTTTGCACTGTTCTAACCATCAGCTCTTGGTTTTCACCATTGTTGTGTGAATTATGCTCTTGATTCGAATGTAGTGCAGCCAAAGCTTTGAGTGTGTGCGTGAATAGAGAGGAAAAGAAGAGAAGAGTGAGCGATTTTCTTGTAAGCCCTCATATTAGAAGATAAAGGGGCGTTTTTATACTAAAAATATCTCAAACTCTCTTTCTTCTTACTTCAGCTTTGTTGCCAAGTGAATGGCCTTAGATTTTGACTATTGCATGTTGGACAAGTGGTGCACTAGCTAATGCATGTCGGACAAGTGGTGCACTAGGCTAGGATATTGGGTACACAAATTTGAAAAGTGTTCTTGAAAAGAATTAGCCTGCCAAGTGGCGTGGGTCCTTGAAATTTTGAAATGTTCTTCATCTTCCTCATCATTGCTTTCCTAGGAAATCTAAGAATATCCTTGCATGAGCACCATGTTTCAAACCCCCTCCGATGTTTTCTTCTTCATCATTGCCTCTCCTTGGGAAGTCCAAAAGATCCTTTGCATGATTGACTTGTGGAGTGGTATCTTGTCAAAATTTGAAACCCTAAAAGGCTCATTGGGCATGCTCCTTCATGTGGCCCAGGTTCAATGAATCTCTGGGGCATAATCATCATTTGATAAATCCTACACCTAGCCTTGAGCCTTGTAGACGTGTACATGCTTGCCATGTGGCACGTGGCCTGTAGGGTGTGTGTGTTTGTTCCCCTTTGTCGTCCATCTCTTGCTCTTCCCTCACAAAGATTCTTCTAGAACATCGGCAGGTGTGTGTGTGAGTGTTCCCCATGCGTCATTCCCTTTTTCTCATGCATATTTTCATTTTCCCATGCACATTTTCCTTTTCCTTGCATCTTTTCTTTTTCTCATGCATTGCCTCCTTCTAGAAAGTCCCAATCCGTGTGCATGCATGACACTTGGCTAAGTGTTGGCTGGTCTTCCCTGGGTAGGCATGAAGCTCCTTGACCGAAACCCTAAGGCCTCTTGGAAACTCGTGCAGGTGACTCTTGACAACTCCCATGTGCCTCTCCTTCTAGAAACTCTCAATGCATGACAAGTGGAAAGGGAAATGGGTGACATGTGTGGTGGGGGCGTTGGCCAAGGCATTTAAGGACTAAGAATTGTTTTCGTTTTGGGCGTCCCTTCCTATTACCCATGATTGGTTTCTTATAGAAACTCCCACACCTCTTCTCATGTGTGAAAAGTGTAGAAAGTAGGTTGCCGTTTCATGGTTGGTGTGCACAACTCCTTGGAACTCACCAAAATCTTGTGGGTGGCATGTGTTATTGGGGTTACCAAAACCCCTATATCCCCTCATTTTCCTCATCTAGTTTTACATCCAGGTTCAATGTATCCAAAGGTGAGATGTGCAAGTGAGACATGTGACATGTGGGTAGTCTAAATGGGTGTATGCCCTAGGTGTATGTTGAACCTTACATCCTCTTCCATCTCCTTAGCTTATTCTAGAAACCTTCAACCATGTTTGCTAAATGGCATCAATGTGCTAACCAAGGTGCTTCTTCCTTGGGTTCCCAATAATGAGGAATTCTAGGGGAAGCTAAAAGTTTTTTACTCTTCCAAGTAAACGCCTCCCATGCCAAAACCCTAATTAGGGTTTTTCCTTAAGGTCAAGGCCCTTAGTGGTTGACTTTCACTTGGCCATGATGGGCCTCTTACTTACCTTATCATATCATAGATTTCAAATGAACTCATAACATTTCATAAAATGTCATGATACATGTTTCCTCACATAAAATCATGACTTTTCAAAAATACTTTGATGTGTGACTCCTCACAAAAAATCATGGATTTTCATAAAATATCTTAATACATGTAACATGCAATCTAACATGAGACTTACGTATAAACTCATGAGATTTATTGTGACGCCTACAAAATTTGCTTGGGATTTGACGGAGGTTGATGAGTTCGAACATGCAATACAATGTTACATACTCCCGTTCATGATAATTAAGAATGCAATGCACCTATCATACTTCAAGCAATATGCAATGATCGCAGTAGATAAATTTATTATTTAGCAATACACAATGTACCAGAATGCTAATCCCAAAACATAAACACATTTCCATAAATATTCAAATATCAAAAGTTATAACATCAGTGCAACAAGTCTGTAATAAAAACATGTAGTACTAGAGACAAAACTCTATAAGTACAGACATAATATTAAGCTTAAACTAAACACCAAGCCGCTCACACAACTCAACTACAAGCTCTAAAATAGTATCCAAAAAGCTAGAGGATCAACTCCATGAGCTCCTTTTCATCTCCTCCTCAGCATATTCGATGTCGTCTAGCTAGAGGTGCGCAGGTTCTCCAATCCCTGACACATCTTCTACCATTCGGGGGAATGGTAGTAGGGACTACCACAGTGAGAGTTATAATCTCAGCAAGTAAGGCTCCTAATCTATTAATAGTATATATTGGCATGCATCACAGTAACATGACATGTATGCTTGATGAACATGAACTTGCTTATGACATGACATATAAACATCATAGCTTGACAGGAACATGGCATACTTAGAAACATAATAACTTGACATGAACATGACATACTTGCTTGCATGAACATGAGACATCCATACATATGCATGTTTGATTGCTTGAAAATGGATGCTCCACAGCTCCCCATACCACATCACATCATAAGTCCTTACACCAGCTGTGAGTACATCATTTATGAAAGCTTTACCCATAGCTAAATCCATCACTTGTACTTGTAGCATGTTTTGGCACCCACCAGCATTTGGTGCTTGACTTCGCTCCTAGAACAAGTTACATAGGTCCCATTCAAAGTCTATTGATAGTGTTTTGTCAACTTGGAGGATTCCAATCCATTTTAAACACTCCAGAGTGGAGTGAGAGTTCCACTGGGATAATCTCCCATCTTAGCACTTGGGGTTGTGATAAAATAAAAAGACTCATGCCTGACCTAGAAATATTTTTGTGACATACTTGTATGCTTATGACATGGTATTCATGACATGTGATAGATATTCATGTAACATATTGAAATGACATGGCATGGCATATTATAAAACAATTAAATAAGCATATAATAAAAGGTGAATATAAATAAAACACCTTACCACCATGCATACATAAAAATACAAGGAGTAAGTTAGAAGCTAACTTACAGAATGTCATGTGTAACGTAAGCAGAGTGTATGCTGAAATGAGACACGTAATAGGGTTAGAATCTCACTTAATCCTCAAGAAAACAAGACTTACTAATTTGAGCTTAATTGAAAATTTACCCCTTAACTTTTGAGAAATTGTGAATTAGCCCCTAAATTTAAGAAAATTCCAAACAAACCTCAAAACCTACCAATTTCATCCTAAACCCAAATATGGGCTTAGAATTTTAAAAAACTAGACGCTACTATGAGAACTCCTCTTGGCCGATTCATTTAAAGGCTAAAAACCATGATGTTGCTCGCTATTGGCCATTTAACACTCTAACATGCTTAATCGAAAATAACAACTCTCAAATATCACATCATTAGTTCTAAAATTGTGCTAAGAGACTAAATCACACATTTTACAAAAGATGACAAATTTCACTTCTAACATGTTGATCATTCAAACATTGTTGATAGCATGCTTGACTAACAACAAAAATCACAAAACTCAACAAATGAAACTCGGTTTGCAAGAAAATAATAGAAATCGAGACTTGCATGCTTTTGACTTGAATCATAGACACTAAATCCTTGATTTACATGAATAATTCTTGAAACAATACATCCATATACCTCACATTCAAGTTGTAACTTGATCAAAGCATCAAAACCAATATATCATAGCAAATAATCACACCAAAACAAGACCCGAGAGTCTCTAAATCATTTTTCAAGTCATACTCTTTGCATGTTTGTCAAAAATCCATCAAAGACCTAAGTCATAAAGCTTTAAAAAGCTAACTAAATAGATATATATATATATATAAATATATATCTAAGCTTTAAGAACAAGATTTACAAAAATAAAAATCATAGATTCAAGATCCTAAGGCTAAAATAACAATCTAAACCAAACAAAACTCATTTGAAGGAATTGGTTCTAAGCACTTAGTAGATCATGCATAATCATTTTATAAAAACCTAATGTGTCATAAATCAAAACATGACTTACACAAAAATCATGTGAACACTTCATAGATTTGAGATTCACAAATATTTTTATCAAAACAACACAAAGCCTCCAAGGTTCAACAACAAACATCCAAATCAAACCTTTTCATCATCAACACCAACATTCGTCCATCAAACTCCAATAAAAATTCAACCAATACTCTCCCAAGTAATCAAGACTCATAGCTTAATAAAATAAAAGAGATTTGAGCAAGGGAAGAAGACCTACAAAGGGCTGGAACAAAGAAACTCAAAGTAGTACAAAAACTCTCCTCTAGCACTCTCTGGGTTTTGCACTTGGAAGGAAAGGAAATTTTGCAAAGTGTGGGAGGAGAAAGGAGGGTGGCTTGGGGATTGTATAGGTGCTACCTTGGTGGTTTAGTTTATGACACAAGAAGTGAAGTTAACTTGTAAAAAAGAGAAGGAAAAATCTGATGGAGTGTACTGGAAATATGGCTACCGAGTGGGGTGATTTTGCCGTGTAAGTGGTTACTTGTTTGAGCTTCTTTAAAACACTATTTGGGGCTAAAAATGAGGTGGGAGTTCAGCCATGGTATGGCCATTTAAGTGGAGGAAGTTTAGGGTTTCGGTTATCCTAATCATTTGGGGTTTCGATTTGCACCACTAGGTTTAGGTTTTCATTAGGGTTGAAACCCTCTTTTTGGTTAGTCATAAAGTGCTTGAGTGGATGGAAGAGTTAATTGTGTAAGAAACCCATTCACTTGCTTGCTTTTCACTCCATCACTTGCATAATTTTACCCTCTTAACAATTGTCCATTGGATTTCAAAATGGATGGCTAAGACTTTATCATGTGTCTAAAAAGGTTTTGTAGTGATCTTAAGTAGATTTGGACGTCCTACATGGCGATTTGACATCTGTTTAAACCAGATGCCACGTGATGCTCTCCCGAAGGATTGCTATTCACCCATAAAACTCAAAAAATTTTATTACACCATAAAATCCTAGATACTTATACGAATCTAATAATGCAATTCATTTTGTAAAATCATACTCCTAAGTGGCTCAAACATATGAAACGCAATTTCGTCTCTGTAGTGGATTAGGATCCAATTACTCTAACAAACTAGAACCTAATTGATGATTCATGAAATCCTTTCAAGATTTTATGGCGTTTCTAAGGTCTAAAGAAATTAATTCTATCAAACTTATTTCAGGATGTTACATTCTCCTATCCTAAAAAGAAGATTTCGTTCTCAAAATCTAAGTGTACATACAAAATAACTAACTACCATGACCAAAAGGAGAAGATACTCACATCACTATTGCACGTCGCTAGCCGTAGATTCACAAGGTGATATAGGTGGAGGAACGTCGAAATCCATTGAAGTGGTATCCTGAGGTTGATAATACAATGCGTCGTCATCAGAGTCATAGTATATGTTAGCGCAATGCGCAGGGTCAACTTCCTGCTCAACCTCATCTTCGTCG
Organism: Juglans regia; assembly: GCF_001411555.2. Taxonomy (NCBI): domain Eukaryota; kingdom Viridiplantae; phylum Streptophyta; class Magnoliopsida; order Fagales; family Juglandaceae; genus Juglans; species Juglans regia. Next base: position 27,926,458 of record NC_049901.1, on the reverse strand, counting down.
TCGCTACTGGGCTTATGTCCTTGCTTGAGAAATCCTCCTTGGTGCTTCAATGACATCAATGAACCGGATGTCTTGGGCTTAGGGATAGTAGCACGTTCCTTAGCAGCAAGACTCGACTCTGCCTTATCGAGTGGCCTCCTCGAACGAAACTGTCTCTAGTAATCAAAGTGCCTTGATGGGTGGCACGGTGGAAATCACTACTTGTGGGGTAGTGCCTTCCTCTCATTGCCCTTATCGTCACTGTCTATATTCATGACGTGGGTTCAATGGTGCTCCCACTTCTCCATCTCCTATTAGAGCATTGGCGTTGGCTTCATCAAAAGTCTAACCAAATGTAAAATATGATGAATTTTATAAAAAAAGAGCTGCATTGGATTAGCCAAATAGATAAATATGAAACTTTGAGCTACAGTAAATGTATAAGTTTCTTCAAATTTGAAGGGCTACTATTCATTCATCAAGTCTATTTTTTATTCACTTTTAATCTCTAATGGTCTTTTTTATTCATGTTTAATCTCCAACTGTCTTGTAATAATAATGTAAGAATCAAATTAAATTATTAATTAACATATGATTAGTGTAATTATAAAAAATTAAAAAAATAATAAAATATTATTATTAAAAAAATAATATTATATTATTATTTTGATGAATTCAATAGCTAATTCAATGTGGAGTTATGGATAAGAAAGTTTTAGATATATGGAAAACATGTACTTTTCATCAAAATTTGAAGATGAATTTGATGAGTCCAATGCTAGTGCTCTCAGAGGCAACAGTCTCCTGATGCAATGCGATCCTTGTACGAAAAAGGTGAATACAAAGTTGGCTAAGCCGTGTTCACATACAAAAAAAAAAAAACTACTATATACTCCAAACAGATGAGGGTACTTGGCTTTCTTATCAACTTCTTTTTCCCAAGTTGCTTCCTGAACCTTACGATTCTGCCACAGTATTTTGACAAGTGAAATCTTGCAATTATGCAATTCCATCTCTTTCTAATCAATAATCTATACTGGTTTTTCCTCATATGTCAAGTTTGGTTGCAATGGTATGCTCTCGAGGTCGACGACTACCGGAGTCTGCTCCCCAAAGCTTTTCTTCAAAGAGGACATGTGGAACATATTGCAGATTTCATGAAACTCAGTTGGTAAATCCAAACGGTATGCAACTGCTCTCACTTTCTCCAATATTTTTTAAGGTGCCACGTACCTTGGACTCAATTTCTCCTTTACACCAAATCGAGTCACTCCCCTCATGGGAAACACCTTCACATAGCCAGTCTCTGACTTCAAAGTCCACATTTATTCTCTAGAGTAAAACTTGCTGCACTTTGCACATTTAGGGTTCGAGAGCGACATCTGCCTTCCAATCGCTACACCTTTGCCCTTGAGCGGACCAAAAAAGCCTTTTCTTTTTTGCACTTCCGCTTGGACAAAAGGCATGGCTCTTTTCCATTTAGAATTAATCTGAGCAGAAAAGCCTCTTTGTTCAACCTCAGAAATGGTGACATCATTTACCAAATCTTGGTAATTATTGATTCTAAAACATGCCATTGGCTGTAAATTCTTGGTTGTAGTCCTCCTTGGAACTCATGCGCTTGCAACCTCTCAATCGAAATCACATGAGGTGCAAACCTCCCCAATTGCATGAAGTTGGCATGGTCCACAGTTAGTTTGTCTTATACTAGAGATGCAAACTCTTGTGCCTTCTATTGCTTTACTGGATCTAAGAAGAATCTGCTGTGAACCTCTTCCCCAAACCTTCCCCAACTAAAAGCAGCCATGGTTCTAATGTAACAGCTCGCTAGAAATTCATTGGTGGAATTTCTATTGACTTTAGGAATCTCGTGAAAACTCCATAAGTTTTTATGAATCGACCAATCGCATAGGTTTTAGTCTGTCAACATAGTCAGTGTTATCACTCACTATGGCGCTAGTAATATGAGTTTAATTATTTGAGGTAGTTAGAAGTGTCAGAATGCATTATGGTCTACGCCATTGGACTCAGATGATTATTTAGGATTTTATGGCGCAATAACTTATTTTCAGAATTCCGGACGAAACATTTGTTGAAAATTGTGAAATTATTTTTAGGGGCACTTCGGGGTTGAATTTCGTTAAACGATTTTCACTATAAGTTAATATGAATATTTATAATTTTTTAGTACTAAGTTTAATATGTATTTTTTTGGAGTGAATAGTAACTTCGATAAGCGCACCCATTGCAGTGTTTTCAAATCACAGTGTGTAATGTCCAAATTAGGTTAGAGAAGTTTTATTTGGACACTTGGCAAGATTTTAGCCACACTTAGTGAATGGTATTAGATACTTGACACAAAGAAAAACCATTAGATAGATTTGTGAAGGAATCAAGGTGTGAGATCATGCCACCTAAGCAAAGTTGTGTTTCATCTGTTCAACCAAATTGTGCCAGACCAAAGAGGGTTTCAACCCTAGCAAAACTCTAAATGATTGGAATCCATTTGAAACCCCAAAAGCTTGGTTGAAACCAAAACCCTAAATGGTTTTCCCAAACCCTAAAGTTGGCCTCCAAACCCTTTTTAATCCGATTTCTAGCATTGTGTTTAATCACTTGATTAAATTACTTCCACATGCTATTAATTAATCAAATCCTTGTTATGACATCATTATTCAACCTTTTAAACCTTGGGAATTTGATTGGGCCAAGAAAAATTGATTTTGGGCTTGATAGCATCTCAAACCCTAACCAAACCCCCTTTAAACCCCAAATTGAAGCCCACTTGGTGGGGCCCACCAAGGCCCACGAAATTGGCCACCTTGGCAAAGCTTCTTGGAGAAGTTTCCTCCCCCACATGGCAGACCATCCACTGTCATTGGCTGCACCCAATAGTGCCTTGATGTGAAGGAGAAATCCACTCCATCAACCTCCATCTTTCACAGCTGCTGCAAGCAGTCTCTGCCCCTCTCTATTCTCCACTTTATGTCACATATCCACCTCCAATCAAGGGTCATTCAAGCCCATAACTTCTCCCTCCAGAAGTCTAAAGTTGTGCAAGACATACTTCTCTCCATTTTATCACTTCTTTCTCTCGTTCTTAGAGAGAAACCCAAAAGAGCTCTCTCGGGCAGATTTTTGAGACTTTTTGCGTGGCCATTTACGACCCTTTGTAAGTATTTTCGCACGATGATTCCTTCACATAAGTTGTTCGTCTTTGAGTTTAGTTTCCGTGGATACATTATTAGTCTCATTCCATTCTCATTTGGTTGGTCAAAAGTATTTTTAACCATGGAAAGGTCATTCTGGGCTTGAAACTGGAGAGTATGTTATGTTTTGGAAGTTTTGACCAAGCTAATGGACTTATCTTGGTCCGAAAATTTTATGGAGTGTTGTTAACATGTGTTTATGAATGTTCATTGAGGTTTTGTTGCATGAATAAGGCTTTTGATGATAGATTTTCTTAGAGTTAGAAACCTGAAAACTAGAAGTGGAAAAACAGTTTCTGTTTGGTGAAAGTTTGAATATTTCGTGGTTTAATCTTATTCCAAAGGCTTTGATATTTTTATATGATGATCCTAAGCCTCTTATATACATGTTAGGATGTTATTTCGAAGATATTTAATATTATTTTTAAAGATATGATTTTCTATGCAAGAGGATTTCGGTTAGGCCTAAACTTTGATGTTTTTGAGTTAGATCCATGTTTTATTAAATTTTAGCCATGTGATTTTAAGTTTGATGGTTGGATCTTCTTTAGGACACATTTTTAAACCATGTGATGTGTTAGTTTGAAGATCACATGTCTTTAAGCCATGGATCAAGAGATTGATCATAGTTAGTTGGGAAAATCAGTTTCTGTTTTGGACTAAGTTTAAAACCAAAAACTCCAAGTGTTGTTTTGTGTTTTTTGGTGAGTTTTGTTTGATGTTTTAAAGCATGTTTGATCTTAGGATGATGTTATGAATATGTTAGAAGTAAGATTTGATTTTTTTGAATTCTTGGAGATGTTTTTATTAAGGTCAAAACTTGTGATTTAAGGTTTACTTTTTGTTAAAAAGTTTGGGTCTTTTTACAAAAAGTTTGGTATTGATAATTAGCTTTTTCTTAATGGATAGTTTTAAGGGTGTTTTTAAACTTGGGATAGGAAGATCTTTGTTACAAGATTTTGGTTTATTCATGAGTTTTGGAACTTGAAAGAATTGCAACCAAAATAAGACAAATGGCCTATGTAGGTTTCGGCCATAGTGAGTTTTTCATAGTTGTGATTGGTTTTAAATTTTTCTGAGTTGAGATTTGAGTTTGGGACAAAATTTACATGAGGAATGAAAATTTTGGTAATTTTTTGGAATTAGGATATCAAATCCTTAAGTTAGGGGGTAAAATGGTCATTTGCCCACATGTAGAGGGGAAAATGGTAATTTTACTCTAAGTTGTCTCTTTTCACATTTCTAATTGTTAGTAATTAATTTCTAACTTTTAGAATAACCTTTTACAGTTCCTCGTGTTTCGCGCTTGATTCTAGTAGAACGCGACGATCGAGGTAAGTTAGCTTTTAACTTACTATCAGTTTAATGTGTATGAGTGATAAGTAAGGGAACTAAATTGTATGTATGCATGTTATCATATGTGTCATGCCAAGTCATTACATATTTATCTGTTACACATAATTTATTCTGTCATGAATTATTCATTTGTTACAAAAGATATTCTGTCACGTATTCCTATACATTGCAAGCATGTCATGTTAAGTTAAGTATGCCATCTGTTACATGTATTTCATGTCATGTAAGATTCACTGTCACATGTTACACCATGTTATGAAATGTTGTCTGTTATATGCAATGTTACGAAATGTTGCATGTTACATGTATGCCATGTTATGAAATGTATTCTGTTACATTTATGTCTTGAAGTATGTCATGTCTGTCATCTTATGTTCATGTCATGTTATGCTACGTCAGGACTTTTATCTTTTATGTCACGTTCATGTTACGTCACGTTACGAAATGTCATATCTGCCAGTTAAGTCATTCATGTCAATCATGACCCTAAGCGCTATGATGGGGTAATGTCCTAGTGGAACTCCTTTGTTCACGCTGGAGTGTCTAATTAGGTGTGAAATTCCCTGGGTTGACGAAGTACAGTCAACAGGTTGCGAATGGGGCCTAATTAGCTGGTCACCGGAGCGCGCCAGGCACTAACGCCGATGGTGCCACACATTATGTTACGTATGTCCACAGCAAGTGTGGCACAAACAGATAAGTCATGGGGCCACAACAACTGTGGAGCATACACTACGTGAGACACAGCAATTGTGACACGTAGAATACGTGGGGCTACAACAACTGTGGAGTACGTATTAACGCACTCACAGCTGGTATAGAAACCTGTGATGTGATGCGTTAATCGGCAAGGACACACGGCTCAAGGGAACCTGTGTAGCACCCATATGGTCACTTTAATGATTAAGTCTATTGAATAAGATTTCAAGTTCATGTATTTCACGTTCAAGTCATGTTTCAAGTTCACGTTATGTTACGTTCAAGTTTACGTTCACGCAATCATGGTAATCGCATGAGACAAGAATATGTTTCAAGTTCATGTTATGTTATGTTCACATTTATGTTATGTTCCAAGTTCACATTTATGTTATGTCATGCTCAAGTTCATGTTCAAATTATGCATGTTCACGTTCATGTTATGTTTTAAGTCCATGTTATATTTCAAGTTCCCGTTCATGCTATGTTTCAAGTCACGTTCATGCTAAGCTTCAGTTTCAGTTTAAGTTATGCCAGTTATGTTATGTTGTATGTCAAGTTATGCTATGATTACTTATGATTTGATTATGCATTCACGCTTTTACTGCCATGCATGCATCATTAACCTGTGTGGAAGTTTTCCGTTAACTAGCTGAGATTTGTAATCAAATCTCACTATGGTAGTCCCAACTACCATTTCCCCCGAATGGTAGATTTTGTTATAGGATCTGAAGGAGAACCGGGAATCGACCAACTGGAAACGGCCGACTAAGCGACGGTGTGACGTAGATGGTATTACAATAGTTACCTCAGATTACTACTTGTATTGGTGGAGTTCAATCTCCAGCACTCTTTTGATCACAACTTTATGGACTATTATTGTGATCTTAGTTGTTTAGTATGTCGTTAAGTATGGAGTATGTTTTAAGTATTTGGGATATTTTAGTTTGGTGCATAGTATTGCTAAAGAAAAAAATTATCCGTTGCGAATTTTGCATAATGCTAGATGCATGTTAGGAATATTGCATCTTATATGTCATGAACGGGGGCAGGTAACCATGTGTTGCATGTCTCGACACTTCAAATGTCCTTCCGATCCCAAGCGGAATTGGGGGGCGTCACATCTAAACTCCTTTGCTAGAAGCTTCCTTCATGTATCCCACCATATGTCAGCTTCTCCTTGAAGCAAATACTTGGTGTACAAAACTTTATGGTCTTCAAAGCAACCACAAATCTCGAATGTCCAATCAAGATCAATCATCCACTTGTCTGCCCTCATGATCCCTTCATTACTAAAAACGTTCAGGTAATGGTACACCAAAAACTTTTCATAGGGACACCCCTAATTCAGGTCTGTGGACAAGCACTTGCTTTTGTTGACGAAGGGCTTCAGCTATTCCTTGTCCATCGCCCATTGGAGGATTCTATTCCTCCCTATTGCTGTCTCCAACAGGGTTCCTAAGTGTTCTGCCACACACCATGTGTTACTTCCTAAAACACATGCTTACGTGAATGAGATTTAGGTACTTACTATTATACTTCAAAATGAATTCAAGCCTAATAAAAGACTAAAATTCCAATCCTATATTCTGACATAATTCCTAGGGACATGTGGGTTTACCTAGAGATGTATTGCTTTGATACCACCTTGTATTGCTCTAATACCATCTTGTGAAGCATCGTGACATGCAACATATAGTCACATACCCCTGTTCATGATAGTTAAAGATGCAATGCACTTAGCATTAATCTAACAGTATGCAATATTCCTAGGGGATAATTTGTTTTTTAGGAATACACAATGCACCAGAATTTACTATATCCAAAAATATAATCATAGTTCATAATTTACATAACCAAAAGCCATAATATAGTTTCAACCAGCCTGCACCAAAATAAGTATGGGAGATAGTGCACCATAACTATAGAAAGGATAACAAACTGTTGAATTAAGTCGTTGAGCCGCTAATGCATCTCGGCTATAATATCTACAATCATATCCAGGAAATGGAGCATTGACACAATTAGCTCCTCGTCATCCCTTTGTCGTCTATTCAACCTCATCCAGGTTGTTGGGCATGGATTCTCCAAGTGTTGACACATCATCTACCATTCTGAGGGGAATGATAGTTGAGACAACCAAGTGAGGTTTTTACAAATCTCAAAAAGTAGGCTACTAACCTTTTTTAACTCCCTGTAGTCAATGTACATCCCCATCGAACCATCTTTCTTCTCCACGAATAGCACGAGTGCACCCCCAAGGATAAGAACTCAGATGAATGAATGCCTTCTCTAATAGCTCTGCCAACTATGCTTTTAGCTCCTTCAACTCCGTGGCAGCCATACGATAAGGTGCCTTGTTCATCGGAGAGGTCATAGTTTCCAACTCTATTCCAAATTCAATCTTTCTATTGGGTGGCAATATGGGTAACTCGTCAGTGAAACTTCGTTCCCTACTAACCTATCTACTACCATTGCCAGAAATGTTGATGCACCATTGTAACACCACACTTCCTTACCATATTAGGTTAACTCTTAGGTTAACCCTATATTTTAGAAGGATAGCTCGCATACTACGAAGAATGATGACCTTCATTAGGCAAGTGTAGTTTGAATTATTTCTTCGAGCTTTGATTCAAATTTTCCTTCTTTCATCATTCTTTTCTAGTATTCATTAGTCATACTTGCATTTTTATTGAACTTTAGTACATGTCATTTTTGTGTGGTGACATGTGAAACCCTAAAATCGTTTCATTTGGCAACCATGTGTACTTTGTGTGCAATGGACCAAAATACCCTTAGCCCAGATTATTATCAAGGATAATTCTATCTTTAGTCACATGAATTATCTATGAAAATCCTTACAATTGATTTTGGAAAACCCTAGCCAAAACCCTAAATATTTTCAACATGCTGATTTTGCCCTTGGGAATTTTGGCCATTATTTATTTTATTTTCTCTATATTAGGCCACCTCTCAACCGCTCAATCACCACTATTTGAGCCACTACAGAAGACACTTGATTACACTTTTCCTAGCCACTAGAAACCAAGGGAATAAGACAAGAGAATAAGAAAAAATTTGCTAACCCTTGCCCAAACCCTAACCGCCGATCACTAAAGGCTTAAACCCTAGTATTAATTACACCACTTTTTCTCTCTCCACCACCCACATGGCAACTCTCTCTCTCTCTCTCTCTCTCTCTCTCTCCCCCTCCCTTTGGTTGATTCTCTTACAATCTAGACACCATCATGCTAACCTACATGGAGGAGCTAAGCTTGAGAGGCATCATGAGCCACCACCCAATGAGGAAGCACCCATGCCCAACGCCACCTTCACTTCTTGGGCTATATAAACCCCTCTTCACCTCACTTCACTTCACTTCCTCTATTCTCCCTTAGTGTTCCTAAGTGTTCTTGAGTATTCTTGGGTGTTCTTAGAGTTTGAGTGGGAAGCTTCAAGGGCTCCAATCTTTGCGAGTATTCCCTCTCTTGATCTTAGTTTCCTTATTATTTTTATGTTTAAGGTGTTAGTAGTTATTTTTTTTTATCATGAGAATCCTTAGTAGTCGAGTTGCATATTTAGGATAGAGTTAAGATTAAATGCATTTTTTTGAGGAAATTAGCTATGGCATGATTAATTATGGTATAGTTCATAGGATTATTTATAGAGGTTTAGATTAAGATGAAAAGCATGCCATGACTAGTTTTAAGTTATATCTTGTTTTGATCATCAAAGCGTGTATGGTTCGACTTTTAATCATGCTTCATTTGAGGAAATGAGTTTATTTTACATAGGCTTGAAATGTGAGTATTTAGAAAGCCTTCTGATTGGGATAAGAGGAATGCATGATAATTAGCATGTCAATGGTAGGACCATACCATGCATCATTGAGGTTTAGTTAGCATTTGAGGATTTCATTTAAGCATGACTAAGTGTTGGGATGAACTTGCTCAAAGTTAGGTCTTAAGCATGTCATTGAGGATTTTGGTGAGCATATTCCTTTGAGCATTTTTGCTTCGCATGCATTCTTAAGGATCATTAGTGAGTTTATTTAGGCATCGACTAGAGTGCATGCCATGCATTTCATGAGATAGGTAATCGAAGTTTCAAAGGTTTAGATAGCATGCATCATTTATACGTCTAAGGGCATTTTCATAATTTCCCTTTTAATGTCACTATTTATTTTCCTCAAGTTAGTTAGATTCTAACTTAGCATAATTTATTTCACAGCCAATACTTTCCTTACAGCTCTAGTAGTCTGTACGTTGGCCTCTAACTTACACTTGATCGATTATTTATGAATTATTGATAAATGTCATTTTTATAACAGTCATATCATTGTTTGCATCCAAACATAATTTTTGTGCCACTCATATGCATTTCATGAAAATCATTCTTTTTCGAAAGCCTTTGCATGAAAATTATTTTATCATGTCCCAAAGGCTAGGATGGGGAAGTATCTTAGTGGAACTTCTCTATCCACTCTGGAGTGATTAAATATGGAGTGGTAACACCTCAGGTGATGAAGAACAGTCAACAGACTTCGAATGGGTTGTTTTTAAACAATGCCGGAGTGAAGTCGGATGTTACGACACCTAATACTAGTAGGTGTACATTATTGTTATATTACCAATGCATTGAGAAAGAGTCTATAGACAATGTAGTTTCAACATGAGTTGTACTACGGTCACCGGTAAGTATTCACAGTGCATATGGGGAACTGTGACGACACCACATATTACGTTAATTCCACAATTTTTATTAAGTTTTATGACGAAATTGAAATTATGTTTTCTGTAAGAGAATGTGGATCACAAATCTATTTCCTTGAAAAATCTAAATGGGAGTCAAATACAATTTTTCTGCATTTCAATGCATTTCATTATGGCACCCCCAACCCCCACTTGGGATTGGACGGTGATTGAGACGCCGGGACATATAACATAAGGCTACACATCCCTCGTACATGACAGATAATATGCTATGCACCTAAGTACACTGGCAATATGCAATAACAATGCAGTAAAAAAAAAAATATAAAAGTCGGATAACTAGGCAATGCGATAAGCAATTGTAAGGCACATGGCACCATAAACTAATATCATAACCCAAAACATAAACATAGGCCTTAAAGGAAAAATATCCCAAAAGCATGAAGCATAATTTTAAAGTTCCCAAAAAACACGGGACTCCCACAAAAGAAACATGAGTCCACAAAAGATGGCCATAAACATTGTTGTCTTCTTTTTCTTTTTTTTTTCCAAAATATTTAAACTCACATACTCTTCATAACCATCGTCTCATCTAGAGATAGACACCAAAAGATCCCATGGGATTACCGAGACTCGGGCGGTAACAGACCTAAATCTTTTGCTACTGCCTTCGCGTTAGCCGAAGCCTTGGAGACTTGCTCTAAATATGTAGACAACTAGTTCATGTTCCACCAAAACTTCAAGTTCTTAGAGGGTTGATAGGTCGTAGCGTCAATCTATGTCTCATGAATACTATGTAAGATCTCCTTGAGTAACTTGGCCGTGTGAATTAGTACATCCGCAGTATAATCTTGATGAGCCTGAACAGTAAACTCATTTTCTATCAGAGAACCGTCCTGGTTCATATTTCCTAGGTGTCTGGGGTAGCTGTTACAACTTCTACCATTCCGATTGGAGAATGGTAGTGAAAACTACCACAATGAGATTTCAAGAAATCTCAGCAAATAATCCAACATACCACATTTACAAGCATACAAAAAGTATATCATGATATGCGTGCATGAACATGTACTTGACTTATGCCTTAACCAAAACTTGACTAATGCACTTGACCATTTGTAAATACTTGTAATAAAGACTTAAGTTTTTCATAAAAACTTCTTAACTTTTTCTTATTCACTTGATCTTATTCAGAACTTGTCTTATCAGAACCTATCACAAGATTTTCATCGAGTGATCTTTATCATATGAGCTCTTATACTTTTTTAGAGGATGGATACAACACAGATCCCCTCCTTGCACCGCGTGTTCCTACTAGTTACCGCACCATCAACGGTCCATACATCGTGATGAATACATCATAAACAGAATCATAATAACTCGACCTTACTTCGTCGGATTACATGCCTTGTGCACCCACTAGCGTTAGGTGCGTTCTCGCTCCTGCATTCTTTAAAAAGGATCAATTCGAGTCTCGTCAACTATTCTTCGTTGACCTAGGGGTTACCATTCCATTCTTAAGCACTCCAGAGTGGACAGAGGAGTTCCACTAGGACAATCTCCCGTCCTAGCACTTGGGATCGTGATAAAATATTTAGACACTTTTCTTTGAAAAGAAAACATTTTTTTTTAAATATTTCTTTGAAAACACTTCTTTCCCCAAATGCCTGTGACATGAGACTTAAGCATGCTTACTTATGCATGACATATGACATATGAAATGCTGTGTATGAAACAACCAAGCATAACATATTCATTTCATAGCATAATTACATAAACCATGATATAGATATAAAAACATGTGCATAGAACCATAAAATCTTGCTTAGGCCGAACTCCTAGAAAAAACCCCATTTCACTTCCCTAAACTTCTCTTTCCAAGATAACTCCATTGGAACTCGAATTGGGCAAGACAATGGGTCTAAACATGTGGAAATTTGGATCTAGCCGAAAATCATTTGGTCTCCTCTAGATTCCTTTTGTCCCTTGAATCATCTAGAAAGTATCTTACACAATGACAAGTGGCAACTTTTCCAAGATAGGCGCGTAAGCCAACCCTTGGCATTTTCCTACACTTCTCTCTTTCTCCCTTAACCCACTTTCAAGACTAGGTTCAAAGCAAAACATTCTTGGGTCACATAACATTTACCAAATAGAACTGGATCATGGGCTTAAACCATTGGACCTAATTCCCAATAAGGCCGAAATCCTTAAGGCAACTAGAGTCACTCTTCTCTTGGGCTTAAGTCACTACATCAAAGGCTTCTAAGGCCTTTCAAAGTAACTAAAGTTCCTAAAATACCATGGCCACCTAGAACAATTCTAAGGGCCAAGCCTAGACGAAACTCAGGCCATCACATTCATGTTTATCATTCTTCATGCATGATCTATCTTTGTGCAATTTGCTTGTTTAACTTATTGAGATTTTAAGTAAATCTCATCCCTTATGGATCCACTATCGAAATGATAGAAGTTGTAAATGTAGATGGACCCAATGGACCAGTGGATCAAAAGGATTGAGGAGGAACCAGATGTCGACAAGAGACTTTATCTTATTCTGATATTTCTAGGCCTAACCTTTTGTGCTATAGAACGCATGAAGCGACTAGTTTAGATCCATTTGGAGAACTAGATATTTTGTACTAAGATTAAGCTACCTGATGTTTTGAAACTTATGGGATGATTTAGTTATTCTAGCATAAGTTCATTATCACCGTTATTTTTCGTTGCGATTATTATATGCTACTAGTTGCATATCTATGATGCATTGCATATTAGCTATTAGGTACGAGGATATATAACATTGTGTTATATGTCCCGTTGCTCTAAGTCTCTGTTACATCCCAAGAAGTGCTAATTGTGCCACACGCTATGAATCTCAACAGATTGACATTCCCTAACATCGACAATAGAGTAGTGCTACTATTAACAGTAATTCTACCAATCTCATCTAGCTTAATGACACAAAGGTCTTAGAGAAATATTGGGAATGATGCCAACTTCTTCCATTATTGAAGTGTCAACATCTACATCTCCCAGGGTGACATTGTACACTCGTGCAGGTATGTGGGGCCGTGACTTTGGCTTGTTGTCTATGTTGGAAGTGCCTCCATTGCCCTGAACTGCATTGGGGCACTCTCTAATCATATGGTCGAGTTGTCGCACATGAAATAGAACCCGACTATGTAACGACAATCTCTCGCATGATACTTGTCGTACTTCACTTCTAACATGTTCATTAGTCAAACTTACTTGATAGAATGCTTGACTAACAACAAAAATCGCAAAACTCAACAAATGAAACTCAGTTTACAAGAAAATCATAGAAACTGAAACTTACATGCTTTTGACTTGAATCATATAGATTAAATCCTTGATTTACATTAAATAAATCTTGAAACAACACATCCATATACCTCATATTCAAGTTCTAATTTGATCTACACATCAAAACCAGCATATCATAGCAAATGATTACACCAAAATGTCACTAGTCTGGGAGCCTCTAAAACATGCTTAAAATCATACTCTTTGCATGTTTGTCAAAACCCATCAAAGACCTAAGTCATAAAGATGTAAGAAAACCAACTAAATCCATAGATATAAGCTTTAATAACAAGATTTATAAAAATCAAAACCATAGATTGAAGATCCTAAGGCTAAAATAACAATCTAAAAAAATAAATAAATAAATAAAAAATAAAACTCATTTGAAGGAATCGGTTCCAAGCACTTAGTAGATCATGCATAATGATTTTATAAAAACCTAATATGCTATTAATCAAACTAGACTTACACAAAAATCATCTGAACACTTTATAGAACCAAGATTCACAAATATTTGGGTCAATTACACTTTGCCCCCTCGAACTTTCACTCAGTTCACAATGTGCCTCCAGAACTACTAATTGCATCAAAATGGACCCTCAAACTTTCAAAACTTCTCAATCCCCCATTCTGTCTACCAACAACGTTATATCTAACAGAAATTCACTACAAATATGTAATTTTCATCTAATTTATTATGATTGACCAGATAAAATATAAAATAATATATGCTATCAATTAATAATAAATCATTAATCACCGTGCCCAGCCACATGAAGCTGCCGCCCAATGCCTCCGTTGCAAACCACGAAATTCCCTTGTTTTTGCTCCCCGAAATAGAGTAGTTGCACCACAGACAACCCCCTATCCTCCACGCCATCGCCAACCTAGAAGCCTAGCCTCCACGTTCTCAACCTCCTGATCAACCCCTGCATGACCTTCACCACCGCAAGCCTCCACCGGAAACAACCTGGCCCAGCTACCGCAAACACGTTCGCGCTGCCCTCGCTCTCTCTCTCCGTTATCTCTCTCACCGTGTTGTTCTCTCTCTCTCAGTGCTCTGCCGAGTTCACCACCTTCCACCGCACCCAGCACCGCACACCATCCCTAACGGTAAGTCCTCCGTTACTCTCCAAGCACAAAAACGCTGCCTAGTGTAAGTGTTTAGTTTCTGTAAACTTCCGTAGGCTTAGTAAATATCTTGAGTTATAATTATAGTTTTACCCTTTTAGCCAATTGTTTCATGAACAAGTGTTTTTGGTAGGACATGTTTTTCCATGAGGCTACGTCGTTTTCAATAATTATTTTAGTATTCTATACGGGTTTTTGTCTCACGTTATAGTACAAAATTATATTAGTTAATATTAATGTTTTGGTCAGAGTTATTAAGTGGAAAAATGATTATTTTAGAAAGCGATGATTTATAATTTGAGGTTATGAGATTTTAGGTTTTGAGAAATTAAGTAGGTTATTTTAGAAGTTTAGGATTAAATATCGAAATATGAGATTAATTGGAAATTTACGAGAATTACGTGATTATTTTATAGGTGACGATTAATTATTATTCGACATTCTCGAGGAAATTTTCAAAAAGCTAAAAAATCCAGGTAAGCAGGATTTCTATGCTAGGTTTTATATGAATTATTGAGACTGAGGTTGACTTTCAGAAAACTTTGCATATTTTGTAATGAAATGAGAACTTGGGAAAAACCAACCTCGGTCGCTTATATGCATTACTCATGAAATCTGTACGAAAAAGGAGAAATAATTTCTGACATGCATTGTGTAAACATGAGCTAAATTTTGTCATTCTGTTTCTAAAATCTGAAAAAGAGCGATATTGAGAATCTGAAAATTTATGCATTGATTTAAAAAGATGCTCCGACTTTTGGTTTTCAGTATGTGAGAAGGATCTAATTATGTTTTGGTTCTCTGTTTTATTTTTATATGGCATCTGAAAACCTTTGGCATGGTGTACTGATTTTGTATCTGACTCTGTCTTTGCTCTGCTCTATTATGCTCTGCTCTGTTTGGATTGGTACCAACTTCTCTGTCTCTGAGTGCATCCACTTTGGAAACAAAGTGGTTTTATTATGGTCTTTCGTGTGAGTGTGGCTCCGAGAAGAATAAGGGAAAGATTTCACATTTGTCTCTGCCCGGTTTGGCCACTGGGGTTAGCACAACCCTACCATGGGGGTGAAACATGGTCTCTACTCTGTGAGATGCTCTGTTTTGATGTAATGATGATGTTCAGGTTATGTTATGCCAAAGTACTCTGGATTTTACTTGTCTTAAAACTATCGCTCTTTTACTTTTGAAAACATGTTTTGTTCTGTATGATAACTCTGGAAAATATTTTGTTCTACATACTGTACTTTGTAAATGTTCATGTTTGCACGCTAGTATATGTTCTTTACTTACTGAGTTGTTGATAACTCACCCTTTATCTCCCCAACATTTTTCAGATATTTTAGATACTTCAACGGAGGTTCAAGAATAGGAAGCATGGGTAAAACTTTGTGAGTATAGTATATTAAATACAAAGAGGGTATTTGTTATTGGAGAATTTCTTTTTTATTGAATATTTTCGTTTTGCTCTATTGACTTAGTACTTTGGGAAGTTGGCATTTTTTTTAGACTTCGTCGTATTCTTAGTTCTTTATTTTGAAGTAAATGTTATAAAGCAATGACATCTATGAGAAATTGAGGAATTTGAGTTTATATTTGTATAGTGAGATATGATTGTAAGTGTTAAGAGGTAACTCTCCGATCCATTCGGAACTAAGACGTTACAAAATAATTATGTAAAACGCATCATATAGGTTTAGAAATGAATGTTAGTTGTCACATCCCTTGTAATATCAGGATCCGTTCACAAAAATATGCCCAACGGAGGTGTAATTGACAGGAAAGCGTAACAAACAAAATCACGATGAGATCTAGATATGAGAAGATAAATCTAAGCTGGATATCAGCATTGCATAAGTGACATTAATTAGGCACTGAGTGACGTAACATGACAAAAAAGGTAACATACCAGAACTAGGCACTAAGTGACGTATCCATGGAAAAGTCTAGCCATAATAGGTCAGTCCAACCCTTATAAATATTCCACTAGGTAGGTACTCTTGTAGAAAGATTCTAGAGTGATTACTATATATCATAACCAAGTGTTGACTTAAGCATAAGAGATATCCCACATTGGGGGCAAGTTATTTTTTCTGGTCATAGGTTGTTAGGGCGCACTGCAGGCATACTAAAAGTTGCATGAACAGAGTACATGCTTATATAGTGTTTCGGATCTCCCTCTGATCAAGTTGCTTCTACGGGTCATGGCTATTATTTGGTTGTTGAGTCATGGGTGTAGGTTTTAATCGGGTTTGGGTCTTGGTTTGGTTCATCAAACACATATATGGCTTTGATCCAATCTTATGGGCTTGACCTAGATGGTCCCAAGGTTTTCTCTATGGTTCTTATTTGGGCTCTAACAAAAGGGTTGGTTCATTTAATGGGTCCAACTATATCACAAGTGATGAACATCAAGGTAGATCAAGTCTTAAAGATCTTTTACAAGTTGCAGATGGGGCAATCACAAGATCGAGAGCTAGGAAGTGCAAGGAAGTAATGTAAAAATTGGTGTAATCTACTTGGGACGAGTCTAGCAAAAGTCGAATATTCAAGATGAGCTTAAAAGAATGAGACTCAGTAGAAGAGTGCAATATAAATTAGAGCCTATTATTATGTTTATGTGATTGAAAGTCTTAGATTTGTTTATTTCATTTAAATGATTTATTTTATTAGTTATAAGAATTAGTCTAGAATAATTAGGGTTGAAGATGTTTAGCTTACATATGTCTTATTTCTTATGAACTATGATTTTTAGAAATGCCTTGTATTTTGGCCAATGCCTTATTTAGAAAGTTACTTTTTAGGAACTATGATTTAAAGAGGTATTGTAGCTGCGGTACTGTAGCCACGATACTATTCATCCAGGGGTATTTTTGAAAGAAAAGACTTTATTTTGGCTAAGATTTTAATTAAGTTTTGGTTTAAATACTCTTTGTAGCCTCATTTTAAGAAGTTTATGAAATTTGATGAATTTATTCATTGTGAGTTGAGTTTATCTTATCTTGTTATTGAATGAACTTTTGAACTTATTAAAGACAAATTCACAACTTTTGTGGCGTTCTTTCTTATAATTTAGGTTTTTGAGACAAGTTTTTCAACGGGTCTAGATTTTCATATAATCTAGATTTTTGAAACGAGTTTCTCAACAGTTCTAAATTTTCCATTGGCTTGATTTTGACTTTCTTAAGTGAATTTTCAAATTGATTATGGGTTTAAGGGATTCCATTTCCACAGGTTTACACTTCGATTCAGCATGTACTCCATGAACCTGTCCCTTTTATCCCATGTCTAAAGAGTCAAGAGTTACAAACCAATGATTTAGGTTTATACCCTCTTAAAGAAATTTACATCCGGAAATCTATGTCAGATATTCTGTAAATAGTAGTAAAAAATAATAATAAGATAATGAATAATAGTGGAGTATTCTCAGAATACTTTAGTACCCAAACATTTGGTCAATCACTCCAAGGAAGAAAATAGATCTCTATAAGAGAATGAGATATCTACAAATGAGGGGATTCTTTCCACAACTTCTCTACTTACAAACTCCACCATACATAGTGACCCCAAAATTCTCAAGGGAAGCATTGTCTTCAACCTCATAAAACCCTACATTTTCCCATTATATTGAATGACATGTGAGGTCATTAGAAATTATAAAATCATCTATCATAATAAATTTTACCCCTAAACAACCCGTGAATGTAAGTTTTTATGTCAAACCACGTAAATATCTGTCTCTCTTTATTTATTTAGTTATTTATTATTATTTTATGGATGAACGTGAAGAGCACTGCATGAAAGCCCAAATCACCATCGGACCGAGGATAACTCCTTCCTCCCTTCCAACCTATTGTACAATTTTAGGCATTAACAATATGCATAATAGTTAATAGATTAATAAAGTCTTAGATGGGAGATGTTTATTACTGCAAATGGATCTTTGCACGTCCTTTTCCTGTTCTCCAAATAAATCTGGAATTATTACTCTCTTTTTTTCTTTTCTTTTTGTGTGCGTTTCGGATAAGTAATAGAGCTAAACTAAAAAGTAGTCAAAAGCCAGAAGCACACCCTTCTACAAAATTGAATGATAACGAATCCAAAGCATACCAAGATACAAGATGGAGGTATTATCCGTTACATCCAGTGGGAAAGAGGTCTAACGAACAGAAGCTTCAGGAAATTTTGAGAGTCAACATCCTCAAGTGTCCATCCGTTTCTTTCACACTTCACCCACATAAAATAAATAAATAAATAAATAAATAATGACACCATCTTCCACGCCATACTTCTATCTGGAAATGCTACTTTCTCGTACATTAAGTTGATACTCAACTGCTTGCAGAAAACTGAGTACAGCGAAATGAAAATATCATGCGGTTTCGACCTTTGTCAATTTGATACATCCAATTCTGTGAGCAAAAAATCTTGGTTTCTCAATGATTTATCAATAACCAATATATCAGAAAGAAAACAATATTCCCAAGGTGTAATATGTCCAAGCATCATGTCCATAATATTTGAACACCAACTACTGTTTTCTAGGGTCATAAGCATACCTCTTTCTGATGCCACGGATGTCCTGAAGAAGTTCCCGTGTTTGCTGCACCTTGAAGTTTTTTGTTGTATCGTTGTCATCTAGCACCAATGTTGAGACCCTCAAAATGGTCAGAAGTTCTGCTTCAATACTGCCAAGCTCTTGATCCAGATGTTCCAAGAAATCCTTATAAGAGGATACTCCACTCAATCCAGCCATGATGTCATCTTTCCAAATGCCCACACTCGAAGAAGCTTGAAGATCCTCTGGATCGTTATCGACTGGTAGGATTTCTTGACTCTGTGAGGAGAGCTGCAAATCTTTTCTACCACCAAACTCCAGAGCACTATGTTCAAATTCTTTGATCTCATTTAGATCTGTATTTTCCTGCTTTAGTGATATAATCCGAACAAGATTGGATGAAGTTTCTTCAACATTGTCAAGATCCACAGCAACACTTCTAACCAGATTATTTTCTTTCAGAGATATTGCCTGAAACCAAATTAGGCTTCTTTGGATCATATGGTAGGCTGGAAGTTAATGTCCTTGAAAGAGATCAAACCAAGATATACAGACTGAAAATAAAACAAAACCTGTGACACGAAAAAGGGTACAAAAGCATTTAGAATTTATCATAAACAGCCTTGTGTCAACCTAATCTGATCCCCAAAACTTAACCCTTTGGGAGCATACGAAGTAGTATCTAAACCAAGAGATAAGGTATCTTATTTGGGTGTACAATCATGTCCAAGTAATACCGGAATGCATTTATTTCACAACATCAACAATCTCTTTACGTTGGCCAGAAATCTTGGAGAAACCCTCTAGAGGGAATTTTAATTGCATTGACCTGGGTCAACATATAAGTGCTAATATGTAAATGAGCCAGATTGGTCTAACATGGAGGGATAATTGAACATCATTGGATTGGCGAACTGTCCTATACCTCTTCCTCTCTAACCTAAGGTCAAATGAAATCCCAATTTCACATAGCATGTGTGACATAGTGTCACCAGCCAAACACCATTCTGGCAACAGTTGTTACAAGCCTAATGCTTATCTAGAGTTTTGGATTAATAAACATGCTATGAAATGGCTGCATAGTGTGAGGTAGAAGCTCGGGAAAATCTTTGATAGATTGTGAAGATTTTCCACTAAATAAACATGCTGACATTGAAAGCATTTGTGTAAAATTCCACTGTCTCGCTGTCATACTAAGACATACTGTTTCTGACAATTCTCTGTGAAACAGGTTAATTCAGGCTTATTTAACCTTCACTTTCTACTGTTGTCCTCCAATTATTTGGCTTTAAAATGCGAGTAAGAAAATAGGATGACTTGTTGGATGGGTTGGAAGTTTACATAAGCGAACTCTAGCTCATGACACCTCCTATTAAAAGATTAAGGCCCCGTTTGGAACTTGGTTTGAACTAAGATCAACTTAGTTCAATTTAATTTTAAGCTAAGTCTAACATCCAAACACCTAACTCTCAAATTACTAAACTCATCTCAACTCAAAATCTCTTTACAAGTGAGACCCACAACCTTTTACAACTCTTTACACACGGGACCCACAACATTTTTCAACTTTCAACAAATACATCTAAAATCATTTTAACATCCAAACACATCTAAACTCATCTTAGGTGAGCCCCACAAAATTCATTCCACCATCTCAAGTCACTACTATTCATAAATAACTCAACTCATCTCAACTCAGCTCAACATCCAAACAGGGCCTAAGACAAGAGGGTAAGAACATGGGTTCAAGATCCACTGACTGCATGCGTAATTTATCAATCAGTTTCTTTTTTCTTTTTAGATAAAGGTGCAACGTATATAGAATTTTCCATTTTCCTTGTAGGCACCAAATTGGATGGCATACTCTCTCTCTCTCTACTTCTCTTTTCGCTTTCTAAATTGCTAACAGTTTGTATGGCTTGATTTCAATGGATATACAGCCATTATCTACAACAGAAACTGTAATACATTGCAAAAGACACTTTTACCTGACAGAAAATCATCTTCCAAATCAGAAACTGGGTTTTAAAGCAATCAAGAAACTCTCCATATTGAAGGCACCTTAATTAATCTTCTTAGAAAGGCGAACACTCCATGATCATTAGAATTTAGCTTGATAACTATAGCATTCTTTTGCCCCTTTAAAATATTTTCCTTTAACATGGAGGATTTGAAAAAGGTATGCATCTCTTGTAGAGTAATTGCATAAGTTATAGTTACTTTCATGATCCTTCCTCTTTAAATATATTATCATAAATAGATGCTTCACGATAGGATCCCTCTGCCTAATGTATGATACGCTCCACCACTTCAATAGTAAACAAGTCACAAACTTTCAATTTTAGATAACGTCTCTGCCAGAGGGGAATTATGTATAACAAAACTAATAGCATAATCCCACTCAATGTTAAAAGGTATATAAGGAAATACTTCAATATAAAAAACTCAGTAAGATCTTTTATAATAACCACCATTTCATTCACCTCATTAAGCTTTGTGGAAAGCTCATCAAGCAATTCAATGCGGCTCTTTGACTTCTCCAAGGCTAGCATGACCTTCTTTTTCTGAAAGAGTGCTTCCCTTGCATCATTTTCCTTCCCAGTTTGCAAACTAATAGCTGCCTGTCGTCGAAGCTTCTCAGCTGCCTCTGATAATCGCAGAAGCCTCAACCTTGCACTATTCGCTGAATCAACCATCATGACTTCTTTTTAAAATGATGTCACCAAGTATAAGCAATGTGAGTCTTAGATATTTGGCGCTAAGAGCAATGTCGCTATTGTCATAATAGGAAAAATTTTCAAATTGCCTGAAGAAGATTTTGGCAAAGCAAAACTAAATGAATTACTGAACTTGAATTTTACAAAAGAAAATCTTCAACAAATATCCAAGAATAGGTAGGTTTGGATAGTGAGATAAGAATTTTTGGTTTTAGATGAAAGTTTAAAATATTATTTTTTAATATTATTATTGTTTTGGAATTTGAAAAAGTTGAATTGTTTATTATATTTTGTGTGTGAATTTGAAAAAATTGTAATGATGAGATGAGAATTTTGTATCTCATCCCACTTGAAAACGTTACCCTTGAGTCTAGATTCACACCAAAATAAGCAATACTTTAGACATGTTGAGCTTTTATAATGTAATCAGAGAAAAAAGAAAAGAAGTAATGTGATCCCCGAGTTCACCTGCTTTTTGGCTGTCCTAAGGTGAGATCTGGACCACCGAAGCACTGTGACAGCTCCTAAGAGTTGCTGTTTGGACCATGCTAAAGGGATGTTTTGGCATTTTTATTGCCATGTTTTTAACCCCCAAAAGGTCATCCTTGTGTATATATATATATATATTATAAATATAAAGTCATCCTTATAATGACACAATTCCTAAATATGAAAAATTCCTTGGGAGTTACAAGAAGTGAAACGTTACCAGCACTAAGCTGGTTACACAGCCAACATGCATATACACAGACAAAAAAGAACTTAGAGACATTCTAAGACACTAAAGGTTCCCCCATTAAGGCCAAATTTCAGACTTTTGACCACAGGGCCCTAAAACGGAATTAAGCCCTGGAAAGAATACACATAAACCATGGACTAGAGGGCCCACAAAGTCAACAGAAAACCAAGTTCATGTTTGCTGGAAAATCCTGTACCTGCCCCTACATCATTCGGCATTATATACGACTGAATGACTTGTCAAAAAAAATTATATACGACTGAATGTGCAGAAATGGACAAAAGCCTTGTTGGCTCGAGTCACTGACCCTAAGTGATCTTTCCTGAGACTATTCAATCATAGTAGGATTGGGAATGAGAAAAATTCGATTTAGCACACTAATTTGCATAAAAGCAAGTCATATGCTCACTACATCTGAAGCAAATCATCCTACTTGGTGTGATGTGATTATCCGTGAACAAAAAAGTTATTTTCTTTGACAAAAAAATTGTCAGACAAAGGAAACGAGACCCGTTTTCATTTGGAAAACCATATATGAAAAGGGATTTAAACCAAAGCATAAGTACAAAGGATTTGATAGTAATGATTATGGGTGTTTTAGTAAGGTTTCAACGGAAGGATTCACATTTTGCAAGGTAGAAAACAAGGTAAGTAGTATAATCATGCCATTAACGAGTACTGTAAAATGTACTGTGTTTTAGAAGTGTTGTATACATTATATATTATGATACTGACCACTCATTTAAGCCTTTTTTTGTGAAACTTCTATATAATATGTCATGAAAATCTAGTCTGCAGACGATTTAATGAGATCCACATGCCATTTAAAAATAACGTGTTTTATGTTTTTTTTATAAGATATAATTTTATTGATTGAAAAGTAGGCATAGCTCAAGTACACACGAAGTATACACAGAGTACACCTAGCAACAACTAAGAGCTAGAAAAATCTTCGAAACACCATCTCCATCCAGAGGCACCACATAATAAAAGAGGAATCATCTTCCACACAGCAACAATATGGATGTTACCCCGAAGACCTCTCCAACACTCAAAAATATCCATTACCAATCTATGCATTACCCATGCCACTCCAGTTGTGCTGAAAATATCATACCACAAAAGCTAGCCACCTTCGTATATATAAATGATCCACAGTTTCCCCATTTTTCTTACACATGTAAAACCAGTCGTAATGACAAGGCCACATTTCCTCAAGTTGTCAGTGGGGAGGATTTTCCCAAGGGAAGCAGTCCAACCAAAGAGAGCTACCTTGGGAGGTACCCTGCATCTCCAAATGCTCTTCCAAGGAAAATGGTTACTATGTCGAGCTGAAAGAGCCTTGTAAGAAGATCAAACTGCCAATCTCCTACTCCCATTATGAGTCCATATCATCCTACCTTCCACAACATTACCAATATTTGTAGCATACAAAACTGAAAAAATCAGCAATGATTCCCAGTTCCCAATCCTGAGCTGCTCTAAGAAAAAAAATATTCCACTATGTTGAGACATTAGAGCTAACCATCAAATCTGCCACCATAGCCTTCTTATCACTTGCTATCTGAAAGAGTGGGGAAAACACTCTTAAGAGCCCTAGCACCACACCAAACATCATGCCAGAAACAAACTCTAGAGTCCATTCCTACCTCAAATCTGAAGTAGTTGGAACCCCCCCCCCCCAAAAAAAAAAA